>NC_056743.1:952034090-952149090 GCF_019279795.1 Protopterus annectens | reverse complement strand
CATCAAAGAAGTGATATTAGTGGTAACATTTCTGAAGTGAAGAAAAGGTGGAGGAAAGCTTCTGTCACTTTTAAAAAATATTGTTTAGGTAATATAGATGAGAATTATGTCACAAGAAGTGGAGAAACTGGAATATCATTCAGGGTAGAAAATGTCCATTGCAGGATTAACTAGCAGAAGTCTGAGTACAGAGTTGTGGCTGCTAGGAAATCCTAATGCTAAGTGATAACTTATCAAGTGCTAGTGAGCAGTAATATACAAGAGAATTTCCATTTGTTTCCTCAGAAAGGCCCATTGTAGGAGGCTGCCTTTTATATTTTGTGTTCCTACAATTAACGTTTTCCCATTAGTAATAACTAAGTATTACAGAATGTGATTGCACTAAGAGTTGTAGTATCTGATTTGTCTTGCTATTTAAGCACTGGTAGTAGAGAGGGACCTTAATGCTGGAGTTTTCTTGTCTTGATGTGTTCTACATCTGTCATGTTTTGTGTCTGACTATACATATAGCTGGGGTAGGTTTTTATCAAGATGGATATTAAGCTGCAAACAGAAAAATGTTTGTAGTCCCTTTAATATTGCATATAGGTCAGGTGAATTTTTATCAACAAGAGGAGAAGCTGTGAGCCTTAATTAATAAAGAATTTAAGTAATTTATTTTGGAGGGGAAATATGGCAAGATGTGGGATAGGTTGCTTAGCTCCACAGAACAATATGGTTTGGGAATACCAAATTTGAGAGGATACCTTAGGGCTACACAATTAAGGCTCATATATCGAACACAAGCAGAAGATTGCAAATCTAAGTCGAAAGAAAAATAAAGGAAGTGTAGGATTTTGGATGCAGGCACTAAAGGAGAATAATAACAGCCATACAGAATGTTACATTTACAAAGAAGCAGAAAATATGTTGAGCAGTAATCCAATGCAAGAATGGAGAAAGGAGATTTTATCAGTAGAGATGACTGCAAGTGTGGGCACAGAAAATAGACAAGAGGGTAGCTGGAATTTATTTGGTGAAAATTAGTAAAGAAACCAAAGTATTGGGAGCAAAGAACTAGGGATGCAAAGGAAAACAAAGTTGAGATGAGGCCACATAAAATGGATTGTTAACAGAGTATAGGAGCAGAAAAAGGGTTGGGGAGTGTTAAGTGAAAGATCAGCTCTGGCTGAGTTTGTAGTTTTGTCTAGAACAGAAGCTGTAGAATAAAAGGGATAATTAGGAGGTCATATAAAATAATGCATGATGTCTATAAGAATCAATCAGGAGAGGTTAGAAAAGACTGGAAATGAGAATGGAGAGGCATTATACAAACATAATGTGAGGACATTTGTACACAAAATCTAGAAGGTTTAAGATTCTTGCATGGAAGTGATTGCACAGATATAAAATATTTCTATATTCCAAGTAGACTTTCAAGAATTATTCCACAGGTAGACAACAATTGCTGGAGGTGTGATGGAAAAGAGAGAGGCACCTGGGAACATGTATTTCAGGGGAAATACAATGAGATGATACATTTCAGTAATTCCTTGCAGGGTACTTTGTCAGAAATGTTGGGAGAGTACATCATTTTAACTAAGGAAATTATTCTTTTGATTTGGGATATAGATATTGAAGTTAAGTTTAATGTTATTAACTGCCAAAAAGCAATTGCAAGAAAATGGAATTCAGAACCAAACCATCTGTGGCAAAATTACTGAATGTTATAAAGATAAAAGAAATAGAGGTGGGCTGCTTAGAAAATGAAATGGTTGATTTTCCTTGTTCCGAGAGTTCAATGAATTGAAGGATTCATGGCGTCATCTCAATGAAATGGGATTTGATCATGTGAGGAGTCGATATTTTGAAGGGGATCCATATATATATATATATATATATATATATATATATATATATATATATATATATAAATGTGTGTGTGTGTGTGTGTGTATTACAGTCCCTATGTATGTAACTGCAAAATTTAAACAGTGCAATGCTGATTGGTGATTATATAACAGGCAATAATAGATGATGAAAAGAAGTGCTATGTGTAGAACAACTCTTAAAAACAGGATAAAAGTGAGTTGTAAAAGTGCTAGTCATATTGAACTGAAGTACATGTCATCCATAAGCTACCAACAGTAAACTAAATGCTGAGATAGCAAACACTCATTCAGTGTTTGCTGAATATTCCAGGTAAATATTCCAGTTTTACACAACACAGCACTTACTGAGCATCAACTACTATATAAACAGCAGCAGATACATAATTAACTTGTCTATGAAACATCAGTCAAACGCACTGTGACGTTTACACATAACTGACTGTCTTCTAAGCTGTGACGTACAATTAACAGGATTGCTTTCAGTAAGCATGCCTTTCTCATAACTCATATGTAAACATGAAATACATATGGGTAAGCTTTTCTAAGCTGTGACGTACAATTAACAGGATTGCTTTCAGTAAACATGCCTTTCTCATAACTCATATGTAAACATGAAATACATACAGGTAAGCTCAGGAAAGTTATAGCTATTGCAGTTACCTTGCTGATGCAGGCTTTGTAGTCTTGCATAAACAATAGCATACATGGAGCTGCAAACCATGCCATCTGTTAACAATGTTCTGATCTAATCTAGGTAAAATAATGTGAAAATGTGTAAACCGTACTACTCTCCCAAAACTGCATGCATTTAATGCACAATGCCCTGTTCTTCACTCTATCTTTGTCACCTGCAGAAGGTACAATGTATGAATGACAAAGACTAGGTATGTATTAAAACAGTGAAGAACACATATTCTTTATCTTTTACATTTAATAGGAGTATAAGATTCAGCAAGTTGATTTATTGTTCTGTCATATACAACTCTTATGCAATAGAGGAGTGATGAACACAAATTGTATAACCTGATTTTACATTCAATAACAGCATAAGATTCAGCTAGTTGATTTATTGTTGTGTCATATAAAACTCTTTATGCAATAGAGAAGTGACAAACACAAATTGAAGAACCTGAGATTCAGACCTGCAACTTTCAGCCATGCTCATACTATGGCCCTAACATCTACCTTCCCAGCTAATGAAGCTTGGTTGTAATTAGATGGAGTTACTCCAGTAAAACAAATCAAAAGTAGGACTGTGACTGTGCAAGGGTGGAATAATAACATGGACCAGGGCTTCCACATTAAAGATGAGTAAATTACTGTCTAACTTTCACTATGTGCTGTGCATTTGCATACCAAAGCATGCAAGCCTGACTGCAGGTCAGCACAGTGGTCACATCAAATGAAATACATCTGTAAAATTTCACAGCTCAAACTCTGGAACACTTTCATAAAACACATAGCTGATATTAACAGATAATTACACCAGACTTCCTGTTCATCACATACATCATAGGTTAGGTAGGAGGTCAGTAAACATCTATCTAGATTTTATTGCTACACAAACAATACATTGCAAATGTCCGTGATTTAGAATTATAGTATATATCTGTCCTTATCATTCCATACAAAGTAGAAGGATGGTGAATTGTACTTAATAAATAATGACAGAGGTATACAGTACATTAACTTAACTTTAGTAATGTTACAATATTTCACATTTCTGTATACTGTCACTGTCACTCAGTAATAGTAGTAAGTTAGAAAATTTGTCCCTGATTATCACTGATTATTTCTGAGGTTTTCCCTGATTATCCATAATTGGTTGAGAGCTATATTCCAAGTGTACAGAAGTATCCCTCTCTTGTCAAAGCCTTAGACATAAGTGCCATAAATATTACAGATAACAGAGATATATTCATAATAATCTGGCAAATAAATACTGTAGACATAAGCAAGTATTAACTGTAAATACAAACAAGCAGTTATCTATGCAAGCAGTTTTCAAAGCATTTATACAGATAAAAATGTAAGGAATACTACCCCATACACATTTAGTCATGATGTATGTATATTGGTTTCTCACTTAATATGTTAAACTAACATACAGCTCAGTACCTTCCCTTATAAGAAACTACTGTTGAATGTGTGTCTCCATATCCCTGGAGACAACAGAAGAATACCCACCCATCTGACATTTAAACACTACAGGCCTTCATGCGCCACACACACTTGAGATGTGCAACTACCAAGTAGCAGTAAGTTTTAACAATGTATAGCATCTGCTGGACATGCTGACCTGTAGTGATCTTTCACTAATGCATTCAACAAGCAGATATTCAACAATAATCTTCATTTTCTAAAGCAAAGTTGACTAATGGAGGTCTGCATGATCTAGTATTCACACATACAGAACTATATTGTGTTATGGCCTTGGAGTATTATGGATAAATGAGAAATGAGTAGTCATCCACAGCCTAGATGCTATAGGCATCAGTGAAACATGCCCATACTTATGTTTAAAATGATGTACTGTATATGCTGGAAAACAAATAGGTGTTATGTTAAGTTGTATGTACATCAAAAACAGTATTAAAGAAACAACCACCATGGGATTCGAACCCATAATTAGATGGTAACAATCTTCATATTTTAATGAATATACAGATGAGCTAATTGTCCATACAGCCATGTATTGTGTTTAACAGAAATATGTCTGATTATATGGGTTACAGATATTTTAGCGGTTGGTTGGTGCAGTGGCGTACTTACTCACCAGCAAGAGGTTTTCAGTTCGATCCTCGCTGGGGGGGGTGCTTCTGCTGAGTCTGCATGTCCTCCCCTGTGGTCGTGGTTCTCCTCCTGGTGCTCCTTCTCCCACATCCCAAAGGGTGCAGTGGTTAGGTGCAGTGGTTAGGTGGCCGCTCCACAGCAAGGTTCGATCCTCGGCTGGGGTGCCTTCTGCGCGAGTCTGCATGTCCTCCTGGTGGTCGTGGGTTTCCTCCGGTGGTGCTCGGTTTTCTCACATCCCAAAGACATGCTGCAGGTGGATTGGACACTCTAAATTGGCCTTAGGTGTGTGTGTGAGTGTGCCTTCTGTGGAAGGTTGCTGGGGGCGGCTGGCAGCGACACGTAAAAAACACACCTGCATTCAATGTGCGGACAGGTGATCCGCTGTGGCGACCCCTAACCGGGATAAAGCCGAAAGAAGAAGAAGAAGATATGGGTTACAGATATTTGCGTGATTTCCATAGAAATGTACAGATACACTGGGGATTATGACACATACTGTAGGGATCCGCTGGTTGCATTAGCACCTCGGCAACCATCCAGCAAAGATGCTGAGCATCCCTTCAATGCAAATCATCATAATAGTGGTGAACCTGCACTCTTGTCCAGTGGAATCCAGTACAGTGTTGGTGCTCCCTTGCAACCTGGTTCCAGAAGTCATTGATAGTGAAGCTCTTTGGTCTTGTTATCATGAGATGCCCCACTCCAGTGTAGACAGTCAGCATCTAGGTGGTCTCCTTCTTGGTCCATCTGGGCACCCAAACATGTCAAGCCTCCTTGTAGTAACCATGTTGATGATAATCTTATGATAGCAAACTTCCAAAAATTGCATACTGAGGTCCCACTCCGTTCACAGGTAGCAATGATGTGATCTGCAAATGTATCAATAAAAGTGGAGCTTATAGGAGGATATAATATCATTGGAGGGTAATTGGTACATGCTACACATGGTCCCATTGAACAATGCCTGTTGCATACTTACGCAGAGTCCCATCTCATTATGCCGAGCTATTGGTAATTGTACCGAATTTCATGGACCTACGTGGACATGTGCAAATGGGATTCCAAAACCTTGAATATTAATGAATCTCATTAATTATGTATGGTGCAAATGGGACTTAAAAGCTGTGTCCACACAGTTGATCTTACTTTTAGGTACACCTGACTTACAGCAGGTAGATTCAAAGGTAATGTGGCATCTGATGGCATTGTTGTAGTGATATATAGTTTTCTCCTTATAGACATATGGTTTAATTACTCCTTAGAAATGTAATTTTACATGCTTAACTAGATGTTTTAGGGAAATTTGTCTGCAGTACAAAATATATGTGACTTACTAAATGGGTATAGGATTGACTTTTATGCATACAGGTGGGCACATCTGTATCACTTAGAAGCAGGGATTACACATATGCACTTTTATAGATTAATGTAAAGAGCCCCAGTGAATGGTACATACCAATGCACTAACAAAACATCTCCATAAATTGCTGGTGATACAGTACATTCTGTGGAATACTTATGGAAACTGTCATGTTCCGAGAGTATCCATAGGTTTCTACTTAGTCTGTAGTTGTAGTTATGTTATGATAGTCATTGATGCTTAGTAATATATGTGCTATAAATAGTGATGCAATAAAAATATATCCATGTTTCTGTCTGGTTACCTTGTGCTGTCTGTGGTATGCTTATGGATAACAAGCCTTCCAACAATTTCCATAAGTTGTACAATCACTACTGTACAGATACTTTCTGCTAAGAGTAATGTTGTTGTAGTTGTCACTGGATTTTATCTCTTACAGATGAAATGGGGATAGCATTGACTGCTCACTATTGATTGTATTGATTTGTAACTATTCATGCATAGCAGTTGATGTTACTATGACTGCCTGTTTTCCACAAGTTGTCTGTTTAGGCTCATGTTGCATAACATCTATTGACAGTACATGCCATTTTTAGAATGGGTCCTGAACTGTGGTTGTGTCTGACAGCGATCTAATGATTTATTTTACACATATGTTATGATGAATATGTTGAAATGAAGGTCTGTCAGTTTGCACTGATGGTGTGGCACAATGATGTTGCACTTGGCCTGTCACTGTTATGATGCCTTCTGTAATGGGTTCAAATCCCTCATGCAGCTTCTACAGATATCACAAGGTATGAGGTGGTTTCAAGTCTTATGTTTTCAAACATTGTTTTTATGTCACATGTTGTCTTCTATGTCACACTACTATATGGTAAAGGGACTAATTTATATCTTTTAGCAGTGCACATGAAGGCAGAGAAGGTCAATTGACATGTGGTGTTGACATAATCATCTCCATATGACCTAACCATGTGAGTATAACTGTCTTACAGATGGCAAACAGGCCTAGGGAGTGGCAATTTTACTTCACAAGGAAATGAAATTGCAATTTATGCTCTGCAAGAATGGATGCAGACTCTTTGGAAGGACAGCAAATACAGTTTGGAAGAATGAAGAGTGGACTGGCCTTACCAACATGATCAGGGCTGAGGGAGGCCTGTTGCTCACAGTGTTCTGACATGATCCTTTGTGCATCCAACAAGATATGCCAGTACAAGAGGTCATGGGATGGTACCAGTGGTGGCCAACCATTGACTCCTCCAGATGAGCTGAAACTGTTTCTGGCATTCTTACATACTGCAAGTGGGGAGAGATACATACCTAGGGGTGGGAGAGAAGCAGGTATGTCAGGCTGCACATGTATGTGCTACTTTGCATAACATTGTTGCATACAAAGTAGCTCAGTACATATTGGTATTTAAAGCATTGTCATGTATTTATTTTTGTTTTGCAGTAGCAGAACTGTGCCATGCATATGGGGGCACATTTGCTGAAGACAAACAACATAAGTGTAATGGCATGTAATCATACAGCTACAGTACATACATAACACTACCAGCAACATTTCTAATGTCGGAATTCATTTGCACAGGTTTATCAACTTCTGCACAGCAGCAAGACATGACAGGAGAACTGCCTGCTGTCAGGCCAGTGGCGTATACTGACATTTTGATGTTTCCCTGCCACTGTAATCTGCAGATATATATTCATGAGGTATGAGCTGTACAGTTGCACCTACAGACAAACCTGGTATAGTTTCCAACCATGTTCATAGGCTACAGCACTTTGTAGCACACCTTTGCTGTATGAGATTAATGTCACTGTTTGTCATACACAGGGACATCTGGCCAACATGTGCACCTTATGTCACATGAGTATCATCATATCCTGTTACTGTGTTGTGTATGTCATCTGCCTGCATTCATGATTGGGTTTAATAAACACATGTTGTGCTTTATTTGTATTTTCCCACTATAGGATCCACATTATGGCAAAACGGAGGGTGGGTGTAAATACTTAAAGTATCCTATATGCCCGTGCTGTTACTCCTATTGTTGTCCTCCATTAATACTGCATCCTTCTACCCCAGAATAATACAAACACCATCAACACCTCAGTTGCAACTGACTGGTATGTGCATGTATTACTTACTGTATGTTGTATCTCTGTTGGAATGGGATCCTTATTAAATGATCGAGTTTTCAGAAACTTGAAATTCATATGATCAAGACCATATGATCGAGTTTCTGAAAACTCAAAGGTTTTGAATGGAGATCACGGTACAGTGCAGAACAGGTCATTTACCCTTTTCCTCACTATAGTGTGATCTCAGAGTTGGTATATTTAATTTACAGGGGATGTGGAGGGCACTGCTCCCATCATGAGGGATGAAGGAGGGCTTACCCCCTACAAAAATGTAAAAAAGTTAGATTTTTTTTGTGGGGATTTTTTTGGATGTTCATGTTTTTGGAAATTCAATCATATGCTCTTGACCATATGAATTTTGAGTTTCTGAAAACTCAATCCATCTAATAGAGATCCATTGGAATGGTACATTTTGGCAAGTATGTAAGTATTAATACTGTGTTGATGCCTTTATTTCCCTACAACAGTTGCAATTCAGCCCTCATCTCCAGTGCTGGATACCCAAAAGGACATGTCAGGTGTGTCTTATGTTGTTATCCCTCACACAGGTCATGCATGTTGCATATATAACATAATTGTCAGCTGCCTGTTATATAGGTACCATGGACCATACTCAGACATGCTCTCATAGTAAGTACATAGAATCTGTAACATTGCAGTGATATAGTGTGCAGTATGTCAGTCAGTACTGATTTCCAGTATGTGATATATGTGCATTTATCTGACCCTGTGTTATCTGTCTCTTCTTTTAGCACATCCACTGCCTTCATCCTCCATTAACCTGCCCCTTGATCCCAAGGAGGGATCTGTCTGGTCCAGATGGTGACAGTAATGTGGATGAGGATATAGCCTCAGATGTGGAGGAAAACATGTGCAGCCCATCTGACGTTCGGACATCAGATATTGGGCAGGATGATACCTGTGCACCACAGTCCCATGCCTTGTCTGCTGATGATGTTGACACTTCCCCAAAAACAGAGCAATACTTCCCAGCACAGTACACACAGGCATGTAGCTAGTGTGCATGGGTGTGGGTTAGAAGGTGTCTGCCTACTCCTACAAGGAAATGAATGCTCCCACCAATATCATAGATCTGACTCTCGTGAACTTGCCTGTACCATGGATCATGTTGCACATCAGCTGTGTGTGTTGCATGAAGGACAGGGGCACATACACAGTAAGGTCATACTGATATTGGCTGCTCAGAATGAAAGCATGCTATCTTTGGCATAGCCCTTTAAATCCCTGGTTATGGCAGTGCTACAGTAGTGCCTTAGTATGAACTCTGTTTTGCATTCCCTGACTGTGCTTAGTCGAGTGCCACATGGGAGAGGCAGGCCCTTACTCAGTAGACTGACACTTGGCCATTAGCAGTGTTGGATCCAGCACTAGGTGACCTAAGTAGTCACCTAGGGTCCATTTGCTAGGAGGGGTCCCCACTGCTTGGAAGGGGGCCAACTGGCCAGGGGGCTGCCACAACATTTACATTTTAATAAAAAAAAAAAAATACATGTCTTTAAGGGCATTCTTTAAGAACACTATCTGTGTGTAACACAGATTTACATCCCTGTGTGGGTATTCACAGACACACACACACACACACACACACACACACACACACACACACACACACACACACACACACACACACACACACACACATGCACACACATGCACACACATGCACACACACACACACACACACACACACACACACACACACACACACACACACACACACACACACACACACACCTGCTGTTGCTTGCTTCTTTGCTTTTCCCTGTCTACTCGTGGAATTTAAACACAACAGATTCTTGCTGCTTCTGCCCAAAGAGCAAAACAATGAATGTATCAGCAAGATGCTTCTTCTTCCCACTGTTATATGTGGGTGTGTAAAATGCCTTAGTTAGGGATGGCAGGTTAGTTAACATACACAGGCTCAAATCCTGAAGCTTTTTCAAAGGAGACAACAGCCTGAATCCTATACAAACTACCTTGGTGCATTTTAAAGGAATTGTGATCTTCAGTGCATTTTCAAAGAATAGTGCGCTTCAAGGAAAGAGACATTTACTGCTGCTCATGCTGTGTCTGTCTTCATGTGCAACTGTTTTGTTTAGCAAATGGTCATCACTCTGGTATAGACTTTAGAAGCAGTGGTAGTAGCACAACAAGTTACATGCTTTCAGTTGACGCAGAAGGCTATGGGTTCTACTTCCACACCATGTAGATGGAGTGCAGATACTGTGTTGTACCATTCACTCTGGAGCACCTTCCGCCATAGGAACTACAGTGCAGCCTGAGCTCATTTTCAGAAAATCCATTTCTAATACCATACAGAAAACAAATGTTCATAACTCTTTAACTATAAGAGCTAGACTAAAAATGTAAACGTGAAAGTTGTTCAGCAGACAGTGACCTTTCCAACAGTGTAAATGTTGATAGTGCATATCAAAGTCATTATTAAATATTTGGCAAGGAATGTTGATATTGTGCATATTTTTTACCTTTCTGGAAAAGCAAAGCACAATATCCTGATCAATGTACCATGTAGACCCATACAATTTGTACTTAATTTGTTAGTATGAATGTCAGCTTTAAAATGATACCTTAACCATTACTGTTTGATGCTCCTTTATGGAGATATTTACATAAATATGATTAATATAATATTTCTCATAAATGATAAATAAACAAAGCATAATATCTCATCACCTGTAACAGACAGAGGCTACATATCAGTGTAGACATTGTGTGTCTAAATGTCAGCTTCAAAATGATGCATCATTTGTGTGATCACCATGCTCCATTGCAAAGATATGGACATAATAATGAGAAGTATTGGAAATGTATAATTTTCATAATCATATAAGACTAAACAAACTGTGATATCTGTACATATGTACAGTGCACAGACACAGTTCTTTTACCATGTTGCAAGAAGTAAAACTGTCTTAAAAATGAGGTATTACTTGGCACACTAACAGGCTCCCTTGCAAAGTTATTTACCAAAATATGAAAAAAAACCCCATAATTTCCATAACCTAAGTCTAAAACAACTTTGATATCTGCACATGTGTACAACATACAGGCACAATTATTTTACCATGTTGGAACCATCAATACTGTCTTCAAATTACTTGGCATATACAGATGCTCCCTTGCAAAGGTATTTACCAAAATATATAAAAAATCATAATTTCCATAAGTCCGAAACAAATGTTGATATCTGCACATGTGTATAACATACAGGCACAATTATTTTACCATGTTAGAACCAGCAATACTGTCTTCGAAATGAGGTATTACTTGGCACATTCAGATGCTCCCTTGCAAAGTTATTTACCAAAATATAAAAAAATCATAATTTCCATAACCTAAGTCTGAAACAAACTTTGATATCTGCATATCAGTACAACATACATGCACCATTCTTTTACCATGTTAAAACTATCAATACTGTCTTCAAAATGAGGTATTACTTAGCACATTCAGATGCTCCCTTGCAAAGTTATTTACCAAAATATGAAAATAAATCATAATTTCCATAACCTAAGTCCAAAAAAAACTTTGATAGCTGCACATGTGTACAGTATACAGGCACAGTTCCTTTAGCATGTTTGAACCAGCAATACTGTCCTCAAAATGAGGTATTACTTGGCACATTGACATGCTCCCTTGCAAAGTTAGTTATCAAAATATGAAAAAATCATAATTTTCATAACCTGAGTCCTAACAAAACTGATATATGTACATGTGTATTGCATTCAGAAGCAGTTGTTTTGCCATGTAGACACATATGATTGGAAATATACACATTCTTGGTTTAGCCAACATACTGCTGAATGGGTATATGTAAAGAGAAAAAGCAAGGTAAGGACCGCTACTCCACTAATGAACCTAGGACAGGCATGGGACTTCAGTGGCAGGCAAGGCCATCTGATCTGTCTGATACCTGTGCTGGTTACCCACTCAGACACTGATACCGCTACAGTCTCACAACCTCCTTCAGTGCCAGCAGTCTGCCTTACCTATGCCTTTTCTCTTTACATATGTCCATTCAGCAATGGACCTAAGGGATCAAGTTCTGTATTATTAAGCCCTTCCTGTCATCTAAACTCTACACATGCCTGATAAAAGCAGAATAAAAAATAAGTATTGCAGGATGGTTACAGACATATTAGATTGTATGTGCTAGCACTCTCATGAAACAGTTGTTCTTTCTCAGCATCTTCACCAGCTCCTTACCACAGTTGTCAAACTCAGAAAAATACATTTTACACAACACATTTTATAACAGAGTTTTACTTACCATACTGGTCCCTACTTGATCATGGGTGATTTCCATTCTTCTCACAAGCTGCATATTACCAATCCTACATAGCTCTCCTGACGCCATTGTGGAGGTCAGTCAAGAACAACGCAATGCCCTCCTCAGTTCGGTGAACACCATCCCTTCTGAACAGGTGAACATCTTCTGTGGTGATGCTGTCATGACATATTGTAGATCCAATGACTTTGTGCATCAAGCCATGCATGAATCCATTCTGTAAACATCTGGACTTTTGAGCTCCTCATTGACTATTTGCTGTTTTCCATATCTGCCGAGGAATTATGTCAGACCACACAAAATGACAACATGGCCACCACGACTGCAGGTGTTCAAAAATTGCTCTGATTTGAAACTGTAGCCTTCCGAGAGGTTGACTGATGACATCATTCCCTCCAATGTGCAGCACAAGGATGTCAGGCTCAGGGTAGATGGAACACTTCTCTTCCAACAACTGCAGTACTCTGCTCCAATGCATACCTCTTCTTGCAATCCAGTATACCTTCACACTGGATGTGGGGAAGCTCAAGTTGTATTGGTTTTCAGTTATGGAGGCATGGCTGGCAGCCCAGTGAATGTAGGAATGGCCACATACCCACACTCTCACTTGTCATTCTCCTGCTCGTGAAGCCATGTCAGTGTCAGAAGGTGGATGAACCTGTACAGGAAAGAAAATGCAAACAGATTACTACTGATGTTTGACAGATCTATTGGAAGAGTACATATTTTTATTTTTATTTATTTTTATTTTATTTTACATTTGTTAACCGGGCTGGTCCAACTGGATATTGAGTCCATTTTCAGTGGAGGCCCGGGGAGAAAAGCTCCAAAAATACTTTCATTGATAAACAGAAATTACAGAGAGTAACACTTTAGTTAATGAGAATTTAAAGTATCAAGTTCTGTCAGGTGCAAAAGTTAGAACATTAACATACTAACAGTCAATTTACTTGTGGACTAAAAATTAGTAGGCAAAAAAGGTGGAAGTACTAGAACTAGATGGAAATGTTAGTCAGGGTTTATGTAGGGGCAGAGCCAGAGGGTACTAAGGAAAGTTTTAAGCTGGGTTTTAAAGTAGTGAGAAGAGGATATGGAAGAGAGATTGTCAGGAAGAGAGTTCCAGGATTTTCCAATAGTGTTAGAGAACAAGGAGTTACCTGCCAAGTTGTTGGCTTTACAAGTTGCTATGAGATGTTTGTTAGAAGAACGTAGGCTTTTGAGGTTGCAGTAAGGAGTTATAAGAGAAGTGAGTATAGGGGTATTAGTGGGCTTGTACAGAATTTTTTGGGCTAAGAAGAGTTGATGAAACAAGATCAGATTTTGCAATTCTAGCCATCCTAATTCCTTTAAGTTTTCGCAATGGTGAGTTCTGAAAGTAGAACCAGAGGCAAATCTGGCGATACTATTATAGGCAGTAGACAGTTTCTTGAGGTTAGATTTGGAGAGGTTAGTATAAATAGGTGAGGCATAAAGGAGGGTTGAAACCAGATGGGAGTGGGCAATGGAGGTTCTGGCCAGTGAAGTAAGGAATGGTTTGATTCTATAAAGTGAGCCTAGTTTTCTGTTGACTTGTTTAATAGTGTTATTTATGTGAGAATCAAAGGATAGGTTGTTATCTATTTCAACTCTCAGGAGCCTAGTGGAGGGTTCTGGAGATATACTGGTGCCATTATTAGAGAGGACTGAGAAGTTGTGAGGAGGGGACTTGCAGGTGGGGGAGAAAAGTAACAATTTCTTTTTTTTAGGGTTTAAGATTAGACATCATTTAAGGAACCATGTTTCTGCGGTTAGAAAAGTCTGCTGGGTGATAGAGTGTAGTTCAGAGGCAGATGAGGCAGAACAGATCAGAGTATAATCGTCAGCATATTGTATACAGGTAGCTAAGGGAATACTAGTTTGCAGACCATTAATAAAAATAGAAAAGAGAAGAGGGCCAAGAATAGAGCCTTGGGGAGCTCCTAAGGAAATGGGGAGGTGGTTGGATAAGTTATGTCAGAGTACTGCCTGTTGTTTACTTTGAAGGTAGGAGTGGAACCAATGTATGGCACTAGAGTCTAAGGCTAATGTTTTCAGTAAATTTATTAGAATCTGGTGATTGACCATATCAAAGCCTTTGGATAGGTCAATGAAGAGAGGTGAGGATATTATTGTTCCGATTTTTGTTGATGCAGTCAGTGAAGGAAAGGAGGGCAGAAGTGGTGCTATGTAAGGGTCTGAAACCATGCTGACAGTTGGATAGGAGGTTGTTATTTAACAGGTGTTTAACAAGCTGTTTTTGGATACATTTTTCCATTATTTTATCAAGGGGGGAGAGAAGGGCTATGGGTTGGTAATTAGAAAGCTCTACTGAGTCACCACCTTTATGTAGGGGAACGATATGTGAGGTTTTTCAGATTGAGGGAATGTAGCCTTCGGTAATGGTTCTGTTAATTAGAATGGAAATAGGATAGGCCAATGGTTTGTCAGGAATTTGTAGATATTTGGGGGGGTAGAAGGTCAGCAGATGGGGAGGAAGGTTTAAGTTTGTGGAGAAGAGAGCAGATGAGGGATGTGGGTACAGGTTGAAGTTGTAATTGGGGAATAGAAGTGGAAGGGGAGGTGGGCTCTGAAGATATATGAGGGGATAGTTGATTAGATAGAGACCGGACAGTTTCAGTGAAGAATGTATTAAATGCATCAGCTGTTTATTTTGGGTTGTTATGGGAAGAGTTTAAGGGGTGTGGGGTGTCAGAGTGGCCGGGTTTTAAGAGTCTATTAATCCTTGCCCAAAACCTTTGTGGGTTTAGCTGGTTAGTTTGTTGTAGGTGGCAGTAGTATTTTTTTTGGTCTAGAAGTATGGCTTTTTTGTAATGTTCCTTATTTGTCTAAATTTAAGATGGTCACTGGGATCTTTGGAGCTATGGTATTTAGTCCAAAGCTTATTTTTCATAATTATTTTATGCCGTGTGTCATTTGAGAGCCACGGGGCTTGTTTTGAGCAAATTCTAACATATCTTAAAGGGGCATGAGAGTCTAGTATAGATAGGAATTTTGAGTTGAAGTATGCAACAGCGTCATCTAGTGGCAGAAGTTTAAGAGGAGACCAATTTGTAGTTTGTAGTTCAGCAAGGAAGGATTCAGGGTTAAAATTTCTATTTGTTCTGATTTGTTTATATTTAGTAAGGTGAGGAGTAGGGCTTTTATGTCTTATTAAATAGGTGAGGGCATGGTCACTTAAGTCATCAGGTAGAGTTCCTACTATGTAATTTTGGTTGTGACTGTTAATCAGAATCAAATCCAATATGCTTCCTTTATTGTTAGATTTGTTTGTTCTGGTTGGGGTGTTAATGGTTTGTGAGAAGCCATTGAGATTTAGAAGGGAGGGTGGGACTCCTGAGGAGCAGGTTTTCCAGTCTATATTGACACCACCTAGTAGTATGGTTTCTTGTGGGTATGTATTAGAGAGCCAATTAAGAATTTCTTCTAGTGTGTTAATATTATTTCCAGGAGGAAGGTAGGTGCAAATAATATTAATGGATTTGTGGGTATTAAGGTGTGGTTTAGTGATAAGGATTTCAGAGTTGCTAACAGAGGGAGGTTTTTCATGGATAACAGTAATTTGCATGCCCATTTTATACAGAATTGCTATACCACCACCTTTTTTGGATTTACGGTCTAGTCTTAAGATGTTGTAACCTGGGGGAGTAATTTCACTGTCTTGGATTGTTGGTTTTAGCCAAGTTTCAGTTAGGCAAAGGATGTCAAACGAGTGGATATCAAGCAGAGCATGGAGCTGGGCAATTTTATTATTAATACTGCAGATGTTTAGGTGAGCTATAGAGAGAGAGTTTGGGGGTTTGAATGGAAAGGTAGAGCAGGAGGGTGGAGAGAGTAGGGGATTTATAGTAGGAGCATTGTTTGGGCTAGAGTTGGGATGAATGTCACCTGCTATGAAAGAGAGAAGTAGTCTAATTTTGGTGTCAGAGTGTTTGGAGTAGAAACAAGATTTTTTTGTCTGGGTGGTTGTTGTAGGTAATATGGAACTTTCTATGAAATCTTGGTAGAAGGTAGCTAGGAGAAGAGATGTAGTTTGAAAATGGCTGGAATGTGATTTGGGAAGGTTGGCTAGTGTATTGGGTGAAAGAGTGTGTGTCTTTTAGGCTAAGTTGTTCATATGATGTTAGAAGGTAAGATAGTATAAGGAAATGAAGAAGTGAGGAAAGGAGTATATGATTTAAATTATTAGAGCTTAATAGTGGAGGCATGGTGATAGGGATGTGTATGAAGGTAGTTAAAAGGATAGAAAAGAAATGTTGGGAAGGAAGACAGGGAATGATGGAAAAATAAGAGTATGTGTTCTAGTAGACTAGGATAGGTTATGGATGGGTAGGAGTGTGAGGCACTGTGTGATAGGTGAGCTAAGAAGGGGGAGTGGTCAGAGAAGTATAAGTTTAGGACTCCTGGGTGGGTGGGAATTGGGGGTAGGGAAGGGAGCGGAGTGAGCCCGCAGGGCGAACGGAGCGGGTTAGAGAAGGTAAAGGATGAGAATCTAAGAGACAGTCAGTAAGCTATAGAGTTTAAAGGAGCTCTTGGACAGTTGCAGGTGAGTGGGTAGTGATTCTACAAGAATCTGTTTACAGGGGAATAGAGGTGATGGGAAAGGGAGATAGGGTGATAAGGAGTAGGTACAAGATCAGTCAGATATAGGACAGGGAGAGTTGGGGAAGAGACATCAGAATTAAGCATTAGTGAGGGGTTGGAAACTAGAGAGGGGGAAGATAAGACACGCGAGTAAAGGGCACCACCTAGTGGACAAAGTTAGAAATTTGAGTTGGCAGGGAAGGTACAAAGGTAAGAAATGGGTAAGGTATTGTTTAGTAACAATGGAGTGGAGTAGTTTATTTATAGGGGAGAGCAGGGCCTGGCTGCTGGATACCTAGCTTGGGAGAGGGACTTTTGTACACAAACCAGAACAGGCAATAAAACAGTTCATTACACTGAGGATTGTAAATACACGTACTTCCTTGAGTCCTTTTGTAAAAGGGACCTGGAGAGTTAGACAGGATTATCCCCAGAGAGCAGCTCAGATAGCTGGGTTTAATAGAAGGCGGTCCGTTTTGACCAGGCAGGTAGGTTCACGGTCAGAAATGAAGGAAGAAGGTTGAGAGCTATGTGGGGTGGAGAGAGACAAAAAAAATTACAATTTAGTGAGAGTCCAGTTAGGTGTCAGTGTAGAGCGTAATACAGTTAGGTAAGAGCATAGAGTAAGCCAAAGATAAATTGCACTTAGCACAAGCACTTACACAAGGTAATATACTACATCATAAAATTACTGTAGCTAAGGCTAAACAAGGGCGCAGGTTCTGGTTAAATGTTGGTAACATAAGCCAGGTAGAAACACCCCCCCGGATTCACGAATCCTCCGTGTAATACTAAATAAGTCTTACTCGGAGGCTGCAGTTGAACGGTATGACATCAGCATGCCATGAATATTCATGAGGGCATGCTGACTCTACCCCAAGTCTAACACGGACCGTGCAGGCAAGCAGGGGGCGTGTCTGACTGCCGAGCAGTCTGAAGGTCCACGCCCCTGCAAGTGTGTGAAATGCAAAATGTCAACACACAAGAGCGAGTCTGCTGAAATGTCCATGTACCCAACACCACACTCCCTGACATTGTAAACCCCCAGCACAGTTATAAAAAGTAAAACATTAATTTTTTTTTTCTAATTTCCTATATAGCTGCCCGTATTTGTGCGTGTGTGCGCGGGTGTGCCCATTGCTTAGCTGCAGTTAACAATCTTGACATGGAAGAACATAATAAGGAATGTGTATGCAAATTCCACCAAATAGTAATAGCGTAGTGGTAGAGCGTTTGCACAAAGAGAAGGCATTCACGGTTCGAGTCCCACCACTCTCCTTCCTATTTTATGTTCAAAATGAGTATATGAAATAATTCCTGGCATATATGATTAAACTTTTACTAAAAAGCATTGAAATGGCTTATGTATCAGTGAATAAAATGTATATTTATAAAGGAACCTGACATATAATTGTCCGCAGTTAAGCAACGCTTTACCCAGCGCAAAATAATTGCCCGTAGTTAAGCAGCGCTTTGCCCAGCACAATATAGTTGCCCGTAGTTAAGCAGCACTTTGCCCAGCGCAATGTAGTTGCTCATAGCTAAACAGCACTTTACCCAGCGCAATCGGTTTGCGCGGAGGTGCGTGCCGCGCCAACCAGTGTACCGTCAGGCAACGTGGAGCAACATTGACCAAAGTTGCTTAAACACAGCCACACCCCCTAACCTGTCTTGACAGTAGTAAAATAAAAAGCAATGACAATGTTCGAACCCAGGACACTGTGCACCATCATCAAAGTACTGAACCACTAAGGCACGACAGCTTAGCGTAAACATCCACTGTTAACATATATATATATATATATACTTATAAATGTTAGATTAACCATTGCTAAGCAGGTCTGTAGTCAGCCGAGAATTTTCAAAAATGGCCAATCACAACAAAGTGTGGGAAATGCGGCATATTTAAGCTCCATAGGTGAGAATACTCACCATAACTGATTGTAGCTCCCATCTGCAGTTAGAATGTCTGGTGCTGGAGAGGGTACTCACTTTAGAGCGCAACGCTGGGGCATTGAGGAGTCAAAATACATGGTTTGGCTCCTAGTCCATCATCATGAGTCTCGACTCCTGCAGGGCCAGTTCCAAGGGATGGAGTATAAGGCAGAGGCTTGGAACTGGTTGGCTCATGAACTCACCAGTGCCACAGGTGTCCCTCGGACTGGTGAGCAGGTCCATCACCACCATGCAGACCTGAAGAGATGGAAGCAGGACCTTCTGAACCAATGGATCCAGGAGGCCCGTCATATGCAAGATGCCCCACTACTAAGTAGGTAGCCATGGAATGCAGTATGTAAGACATGCTAATATAGTCTACATAATGGATAGGTATGTCTCAATATCCCTTCATTTACTTCACAGCTGCAGGTGTCCGTGCTATGAATCAGCAAGCCTATGCAGATAGGTTGCTAAGGCTGCGCCACCAGGCAGGTTAGTAATTATTCTGCATGTATTGTTATATAATATATGTGGGAGAGCATGACAAAAGTGTTGCAGCTCAATAATACAGCTATAAAATGCCCTGAATAAATTCTCTGCATGTACTGTTATATAACATGTCAGAGAGCCATAAATAGAGTGTACTAACCCAGCAATAAAGGTAAAATAAGTCTGGAATACTATCTCTGCATGTACTGTCATATAATATAAGTGAGCAAGCCTGAAAAAGAGTGTTGTAACCTATCAATAAAGGTATAATATGTCCTGAATAGGTCTTCTGTATGCACTGTAATATCAAATAAAGGAGAGCCTGTAGAAAAGAGTGTTCAATGTAATTAATAAAGGTATAATACTTGGAGTGTGTCTGTGTCACTTACTTTGAAATGTTGTTGTACCCTTGCAATAAATAAATAGTACTGTTGTATTAGGTGCTGTCAACCCACAGTTGTGCAGTCCCATATGAAGTGGATGAAGGAAGTGCCAGTAGCTGTGAAGCATATAACATTTATTCCCTGAATAAATTCTCTGCATGTACCATTATATAAAATAAGTCAGAGAGCCAGGAATAGTGTGCAGTAACCCATTAATAAAGGTAAAATAAGTCTGGAATACCATCTCTGCATGTACTGTCATATAAAAAAAGTGAGCGAGCCTGAGAAAGAGTGTTGTAACCTATCAATAAAGGTATAATATGTCCTGAATAGGTCTTCTGTATGCACTGCAATATCAAATAAAGGAGAGAGCCTGTAGAAAAGAGTGTTTAATGTGAACAAGAAAGGTATAATACTTGGAGTGTGTCTGTGTCAGTTTCTTAGAAATGTTGTACCCTTGCATTAAATAAATAGTACTGTTGTATTAAGTGCTGTCAACCCGCAGTTGTGCAGTCTCATATAAAGTGGATGAAAGAAGTGCCAGTAGCTGTGAAGCATATAACAGACCTCAACAGTTGTTAAATGGCTGACATGCATAGGTAAATTTGGCACATGAGTAGCTTGTCAAGGTGTTCCCCAGAAATGTGAGTGTGCTACATGAAATGTAGGGTTCTGTAGAAAATCAAGTGAAAATGTCACATGAACACATCCAGATGTGTAGATACATACATATAAAAATAAAATACAAGTATGTAGCAGTAACATTTGAATCTTGGACAGTTACTATGTCAGATATAGGTCAGGTATATAATGAACTAGCCAAACCCATTACACAATCTAATGCAAGTTGCCTAGTGTAATAATACATGTAGGGGATATACACCTGCAGTCAATAGAAATGTAGTGTAGAGTTAAAGTACTAATACAATGTTAATGGAGGTTTCTTTTTACACCCTACTTCATTTGCATAAACAATGCAATTCCACACCTCAATGGGTATGTCAAATCTCAAAAGATTTGTTGGGACATACGTCCTATTGTTCTATAAAATTTGCATTTACTTTGATGCATGTCCCCTGTTAAAACACCACAATCTTGGTGGCCTGTTGCCACCAATCATCCCTGCATGCTGTTGTAATGTCCACTGCCATTCAATATATGCATGTGTTATGCTTGCTGTTCAACTGTTGTAACCCTGGTGTGTTGGGTTAATGGGAATATTACTGTATGCTGTTACAACTAATTTGGAATGCTGTTGTGTATGTTGCAATTAAACACACCTAATCACAGAACGTATGTGAAGGCCAGTCCCAGTGGACCCACCTGTCCCTCCTCAGCTGGCGATTGCACCTGACACCAGCAGGTTTGGTGCCCAGCCCGGGCTACCCTCCTCCGTTGGTCCTGTGCCACCTTCGGGTGGAAGCGCTGCAGGGGATGAGGCTTGTCCCCCCCTGCAAGCGTGGGTGGAGAAGGGCCACCTGTCACCCTCCGAAGGGTCTGAGTTGTGGTGCATAGGGAGATCAAGCATTTAGTCGCTGATCCCCTACGCCAGCTTGAGGTGAGAGTGTGGGCGACTCACGGGTGAGCCTGCCCCTCCTACACAGCCCCCAGCATAGTGACCCTTGGGTTTGTGAAGGTTCAGTGGTGACTGCCCATGGGTGGGGATCTCAGTCCCACTGTTACCATCTGTGGGCTCATGGGCTTGCGATTTCCAAACATCCGTCCCCGTCAATTGTGTTCACCCACTCCATGTGTCATACTCTGCCCCTGTATGCGTCTTGTTTGTCTTGTCTGCTTACCTCCCCAACCTACCTCCCCAAATATACCTACTTCCTCTTCCTCACTTTCCACTCTCACCTGAAAAAAAAAAGAAAAGGGCAATCTGTACCCACAAAAAAATTACGCCCCATACATAGCTGCCCATTTCACACAGATGTCCGCTGGACATGTAAACTGATAATTATAATTGGCAGTACAACATACTTTGTTGTCCTCACCCCTCTCTCAGGGGTGGAAGGTTTCAAATTTCACTCCAAATTTGCAACATATGCACAGCTGTTGCTGGTAAAGAAATGGGCAGCTATGGACCTTCCCTACATTCGTCCTGCACATCCCGAGCTGGTTTCCCTACTGTCTTTCCCTCTTTGTGCCCCCATTTTCACCACTTTCCTATCTCCCCATTTTCTTTTCTTTCAAAGAAATTAGTGCGGAGATTAGCGGGAATAAGCACTTTTAAGCAGGTTTAAGCGAGTGTGTACATGTGTGTGCTTAGCTAAGCATCGCTAAGCATTGTGCAAACCCGTGCAAATCCGCTTACAACTGCTTAAAAGTGCCTTAGTCACTCTATGTCAGGGCCCTTGTTCTGCTCAGCAGCAAAATAAAATACCTCTGTCAGTTTCAAACCCCAGACCTTGGACACACTAGACTGCATGAAGTACCACTAAGCCACAACAGATATACAGCAACTTGGTGCTAAAAAAATATATCATGCATTACAATGAGTGAATGTAAAGGAAAAATAGGAAGGCCATAACACAAAGCTTGTTCTGTGGATGTTTACCAGCAATTGTTGTGGAATTGCATTACATGAGTGTGATGTGAGAAGCAGCCATTCAAGCAGCAAATAATGTTACAGAGGCACTTTACAACCCCCACACAGTATCATAGCAGGACAAACACTGGCATATCTGAGTAGGGCAGAGGCCATACCTCCTAACTGTGACAACTTTCCAGGGATGTCCCTGATTGTGAAACTTACTTTAGCGGTGTCTTTCCGAATCCCTCAGAAAAGTACTGACATCAGTCAGAACGGTGGGCTATTACACAATGAATACTGACAATAATAACAGTAGACACCGCTTGTACTTCATGAAAGGAGTACTAATCCATATGCACTGCTTCACTAAAGTCTACACCTACTGTCTCTATTATGTGTAAGGTGTACCTCACTTTCAACTACTTATCCCTGGCTCCATGCAAAGATGTATCTGAGTGTTCCATAGGCCTGGCAGAGGCACAAACACACAGGCATATCAGCTATACTGCTGTTACACACTCTGCAAATAGCTTTGGTAGGGCCTCCACAAGCATACTCTTATGTAGGAGTACAACACAGAAATACCAAAGGATGTAGCCATGTACTGGTAGCAACTGACTGAAACAATGCCATTGTATCAGTCCTGAAAACACCTGTGAGTTGCACAGACAAAGAATGACAGTGTAACATCTGGCTACCATCTGGATAGGTTCACAGCTAGGAACTATGCAGACAGACCACCTGCCTTGATAAACTGACAGGTACACACCAATCCTTTAAGTCCAGTAAGATAATATTCACACATTAATACATAATGCTCTCTGTATGTAAGTACCCCCCCCCACAATTAAAATATACTTGTGTGTTTAGGGTCTACCAAGGGTGTAGGTAGGCATACTCAGTACTGGAATTGTCCAGTTGTCCTGCGAACCCTGTGCTAATGTCAACAATAAAAAACACAACCCTGCAGAAGTGAGCACATTAATATTTACAGTATAACAGTTCACAAACAGTTCATGTGCCAAAAGAATACTTCTCAATAACTACATTTGTATGGCAGTTAATTATATGAGTAGAAAAGAAACTACATAGTCACATAAATGTTGTGTAAGCATTTGTAGGGGTGAGTAAAACTCTACACTGATAGCTCTGTACTGGAAGTGGGAACTGTCAGGTCTGAGTATAACATGTACATCACTGTCTACACCGCTAGCTTCATTTCTAAGAAGTATACCAACCTTCTGACTTACACAACAGTGTCCACAGCAAACAAGCATGGGCCCCACTCTGGAAATCTGAAAGGGCTATGCCTACATACCATAGCAATTTATAGCATTGTGTTGCTATGACAGTGAGTACTGCAATTACCACACAGCAGGCTGTATGCATTTACCAAATGCTGGGCAACAATTGGTGCAGAGGGCATCACATGCACATGTGCAGATACCTATAAAATCAGATTGTACTTGCTATCCCCACGTGCAATCATTACATTGCACATGTAAGCAACAGTACAACTCCTACAGAGTATTGTCAAACTGTAGCAAGTAAGAAATAAATATATAATTAGGTAACAAATATATTGACCTAATTAAAAACTAAAGTTATTAATTAAGAAAAAAAATAATTAATAACCACAAACTAAACTTAAGTAAGAATCTTTACTTAATAAAAAAAAACTGTCAAAGCATACACAGACGGACCTGCAAGGGATAAACAGGTGGTATGTAACAGTTTGTAGTTACCGAAAAGTCGTAGATGTTTATGAATAGTACTGTACATACTCTGAAACATGCATATGTGGCAGCAGTAGGTATGTGTGCACTGATGCCTTGCATAACTACTGCCATGGAGAAATTGGTGTGTAGCTGTGTGCAGTGGGACATAACTGTGACATATGTAGCTCAGCATTATATGTCAAACATCTGAACATGTTATCCATGGTCTGTGCTTACTGCATTTAATGGCAGTTTGGGGGAGTAGTGCAAACACCTATATAAACTTGGATGTCACAGAGTAAGACATGCATGATAGTCACATAATGTGTAGCTTAGCATTGGCAACTGCTGTACCAGGCTAGTATAGTAATGTAGCATTTTCAGCTATATATACTCTTGTACTATTACTGTATACACACATGTGACAACTGTCCATGTTGTAGCAAGGCCCAACAGGTCACCCGTGAGGTGTACGGACGTACAACAGTGTGGACCCTGTGTCTGTATGGCACACACATATGGTGAGATATATATGCGTCTGATATATTAGCATCTGAACATGTGCATAGAGCAAGGGACATACTGCAACTGTTTGTGAAGGGTGGACATTTATATGTTGGTGCAGGTTGTTATGTGCATATTTATATGTAGGTTGTAGTGTGTGTCAAACAAAACAGCATACAGTGCTGGCATATGCCATGTCTTGTTCAAACGCCGTGGGTATGATTTGTTAGGTTTTTAGTCTTCCAGACAGGGGGTCCTGTTATAGATACATGGGCTGAGAATACCTTCATTGCATTCTGCACAAGACTGTGCAATATCATTACATAACTGTATCCCTTTCAACCTTTGCATAATTGACATTCCCACCATGAAAGGTGGACTGTATATGTGCCGATATGTATATCTATATGTACACCACTGGATGTTCATATATACGCTCAAGCTCAATGTTGTACACATATTGCCATCCCTGTTGTTAAAAGCCCTGTACCCATGAACTACCACATAGGTGGTAGTCTACTCAACACTGAAAGTGTGATAAGAGACTACGGGACACAGGTGGACATTAGTGTCCCTTATGATAATCACTGTGCCACACTAGTCATGTAAACTGAGTAAAGTCCACATGTCATCAATAAAGGTGTGTCATCCATGGAAACAGAGGTCAGTGTTCCACTCTACTCATCAGTCATAACACCCATCATAGAGTACAATAGCCCTGTTGGTATGTACCTCAGAAGACATCCACAGCAACTGTAGACACCAGACACATACCTCACAAAGAGTATTACTGGACTCAAACAGATGCCCTATGCTGACTGTCTTACAAAACCACAGCTACACTGTGTCGCATACCGCCTACCCAGAGGCTACCTCTGCCTAACATACAAAGCTAGGCCAAACCCACAGGTGTTGGACATGCTCCATGTAAACAGATGAAACTCCATACAAGCTACATACTGTACTGATCTAAACCTTGTAACGTCAAAAAGCAGAACATGCTTGAGTGGCACATTATCATCTCAGACACATACCATACTCTGGAACTAACTACCTATCAGTAGCAAATGAAGGTCCTCATTAGCAGTTGCCATGAATAATCATGATGATTGGATGTGAGATAGGAAACACATCATGTGGCTCTGCATGACAGGGGCACATGAACCTTCATTACATGGGTGTTGAAGGGCAGGGTACCATATGGCTAGGCTTCCATAGACCCTATGGATAATAGCCTATTAGCTACCTAGGACCCGATACACACACGCATGTACCTGTTGCATCACATGCTATGTGAGGTTGACTGGGTGTGATGGAGAATGTGTAGGCGAATGTGTCAAAGATGTGTATATGTGTGATAGCCTAGTGGGAAACTGTGTATACTATGGTATGTAGTGTTGTAGCTCTAATCCCATCAAAAGGTACATATGCTATTGCTAGACAGGAAAAGCAGTATGGCATACGGTGTGACGTAGTCCCATGGTGTTGACTGGAGTGTGCCATTGTAGGCTAAAGCAGTACATGTATATTTATTGATTGTTAACACTAGTGAATACAAATCAAGTATGAACTGTAGTACTACCTGAAGCTGTAGGCCTAAACAGCACAGTATGGTTTATTTTCACATTGCTTGATAACACTGTTTTGTTTGTTACCTGTAGTCCTCACACATTACATACCTCAGGCATGAGGTTTTGTAGGTGCTGACACATAGTACTGTATGGTACACAGGTAAAACTAATCTGAGTTGCCATACCTTTGTGTCTTGTAGGTGTGTCTGATGTGTGTGTGGGTATGCCTGTAACATGGCCTCGGTGGTATGTGTGTCACAGGATATAAGTGCATATCTAGCAACATGTATAGTGTAGTACAGCAATATGTCACCTATAGTGATGAATGTGCACATATGTTACTGAGGGGTTTGCTATCAACAAGTAGCGTGGTGTACTGGTAGTACTGTAACCGTACTGTACATTCATTTCAATCGATGACAAATGTCTGTATGCATTAGCTTCATATACACCTCCTGTGGCTAGGTGGTGCACTGTGTCACATACAGTGTGCCATGTACTGTTGTATAGTCTTACATACTGGTTCCACTTTGTTGCTGTGCAGAACATGGTTTGGTATATAGTATGTGCCAGGCACTGTCAGGCAGTTGTGGGATAAGAAGTCATATATGGTATTAAAAGTGTGTATCTGCTGACAGCCAATAGGTTGCTATATATGGCATTTCATTGATATCTGTACTTTAGAATGTTAAGTGTGCCACATGACTTGCTCACAATTACTGTTTTATTGTCTTTCAGGGACATGTCTCACAACAGGAAACCCCGTATTCCCCCTGAGGAGGATGAAGTCATTGCAGATGCCCTCATACACCATCACAACCTGCTGTTCTCCAGAACCAGCCAGGACCAGCATGGGTGCATTGCACTGTGGCAGGATGTTGTCCATTGGGTGAATGATGTAGGCATGCATAACTGGACGTATGAGCAGGTACGCCCTCACTGCAGTGATTTAATCAGACATGTCCGGCAGCATGCCTCCGATGTCCACAGACAACAGCTTGCCACAGGTGGTGGTGCCGCAACACATCCCCCCTCACCAAAATGGAAGAGCTGCTCCTCAGCGTGGTGGCTTCTGGCCAACCAGTACAACACACCTGTGTCATCATGGAGGCCGGAGTCACCCAGCACGGCGATACAGAGCGTGCAGTTAACATGGCATATCTGTAGACCACTGTTAGCTCAATTGTTAGAACATGCATTTATCAGATGTGTACTGTGTATGTAGAAGATGTGGAGCCTGGTGTCATGCAATACTGATCATTTGGGACATCATCTGTATGCCTGTGACTGTCACCTCATGTACTACTGTAAAATTGCAAACTCACAGCAGCAATGCCATAGTTGTTGACACTGACAAACTGTCTCATATCCTTGCAGGTCCTCTGGTGTGATAGCAAGACAGCAGACCCATGCTGGTGAGTGTTCTACATTTAATATTGCATATAACATGTGCATGTCATAGGAGAGTTGTAGGCCATATACACATGTTAAACACCTACACATAGTGCATGCTCTGCATGTTCTCTGTGGGACTATGCACATCCCAGTAACATGAGTAGCTACCTCAAACACATGCAATACACAGAGCATCCCAAAGAATTGGGGTACACTGTAATGGACATTGTATAGGCAGAGTCAATACACATGCACACAACATACACCACTTTGTCATTTGCAGTATGTGTTAATATGATACACGTGGCGTATGTAGACACCTGCTGTAAGGTCATACTCCAGTATCCCAAATGTCATCAACACAGCACACATACTATACCTGAGGGGTAGAGGCCTATCATGGGGCGGTGACACATGTCAACACACAACACAGTCATGTTAGGCAATGTTCCCTATTGAGCACCTGACATGCTCATGTAACAACTGGCTGTGAAATGGTAAATGTAGCCTAAGTGGTGCAGGTCAGGTACAGCAAGATAGTTGCCAGTGTGACATACATTAGTGGCCTTGAGTGACCACATGATGCTGCCTGATGATGGCTCATGGTACTACACTACATCCAGTTACAGTAACTACAGTACTATACATAGCATTCATTGTTATACACCTGACAGTTGTGTGCATCCAGCCATGGTATGTATACCTATGAGTGATGGTGCACAGGACATTGGAAAGTGTTTCCGACTTGCACTGCAATGTTGTGTCCATGTACACATTGTGTTCCAGGGTGAGGCCAATCATTGAACAACACATATGCATCAACGACATGTATACTGTTATCAACAAGGACTCTCTACACTTGCACTGCATGCTGTTGAGCAACACACATCCTGCATGCTGACACGTGAGATAGGCCTCTTTGGCTTGTGGTACTGTACTCCACCATCAACACTTAATGAATATGTTCCATATTGCTGTTGGTGTGTGTGTGTGTGTGTGTGTGTGTGTGTGTGTGTGTGTGTGTGTGTGTGTCAACTTGACTGAGTAGTATATTTGTGTGCATGTGTGCATGTGTGCATGTGTTCATGTGTGCATGTGTTCATGCGTGCATGTCTTCATGTGTTCATGTGTTCATGTATGCATGTGTGCATGTGTTCATATGTTCATGTGTGCATGTGTGCATGTGTTCATGTGTGCATGTGTGCATGTGTGCATGTGTTCATGTGTGCATGTGTTCATGTGTGCATGTGTGCATGTGTTCATGTGTGCATGTGTGCATGTGTGCATGCGTGCATGTGTTCATGTGTGCATGTGTTCATGTGTTCATGTGCGCATGTATTCATGTGTTCATGTGTGCATGTGTTCATGTGTTCATGTGTTCATGTGTGCATGTGCGCATGTGTGCATGTGTTCATGTGTTCATGTGTGCATGTCTGCATGTGTGCATCTGTGCATGTGTGCTAGCATCCTGTACAGATGGTAAGGTGTGTTTCCTGTCTCCCTCTCACAGGTGCTGAAGTATTGTTGGATGAGTGCAGCAGGGAACCTGAATTCACTGCCACAAATAGTGAACATGATGATACATGTGTTGTGGCACAGGCAGGTTTGACATAGTCTGTCGTTGGTCCATCAATTGACAGTGCAAAGCTTTCCACCCCATCTATGCACACATACATACTACCAATACATCCCTCAACACCAATGGCCTTAGGTGAGGAACAGCATTCTGTAGGCATTGACCAGGACAGTGTGGTATCTATGGCACATGCAACCCCACACAGCAGCCATGCCCAGACACCTGGAACGGTACCACATAGGCATATGTCCAGGGGTTCTCGTGGGAGCACCACTGGTTGTAATGCCCCTGGCAGACACGCCTGCACAGGTCTCACAACCTCAGGTATGTTCTGGGCTGTAATGCAAGCACAAACACGTATGGAACGGTACACCAGGCAGGGACTAAGGGTGCAGAGGGCTCATAACACTGCTATCAATGACAGTATCCGTGACTTTGCCGGTGCCATCAGTAATTACACCAATGTCATTGATAGACATTGGGGGGAGACACTAGATGTCCTCCGCAATGTAATGTCCAAGTGCCAGGACAGTGCAGAACGGCTGGGACGTTGACATGGACGTATGCCAGCAACATCATCAGCTGGCAGTCGTTGTGGACGACACACAAGTGCCAGCTGCTCCCGTAGTGGCAGTACCAAGCCCAGCAATGTTATGGCTGGGCTGTCGATAGACCGTCCGAGATGACCATGTGCACATGGCTCTGGCCAGTCCCAGCAGGGACATGGGTCCAGTCAACATCCCTCTACCTCTGACGATAGTACCCAGTCTGGCTTTGTACCCGATACTGTCCGTGTCACCCCTGCCAGGCACAGGTACTGTGTCCGTGGCCGGAGACAGTGATCTGTACAGCCTGGCAGGTACAGTCTGTGGCTGTCCCAAAACCTCCCGTATTTGGCAGCCACAAGGGGGAACTGTGTGCTTGCAGACACACACACACATAATACCAACACCTAGGGCTAACACATACACACACACATTACATCAACACTGACCCATACTGTACTGTTGTCCCTCACACACACACACACACACACACACACACACACACACACACACACACACACACACACACACACACACACACACACACACATACATGTGGATTGGATGGGTCATTGTTGGGCTCTGGTAAACCAATAACACACCCTGTGCATATGATAAAACTGTGCCACCTCCTGTCATCTGTGACATTGATGCAGGAACAGGCTAACATGGTGCTGATGCACAGGGTGACCTAATATCAGTGTAGCAATGTTAGCATGTTGTCAACAGTAAAGTGTAATGATATCCTTGTAGGTGCATCTGAGCAGGCATGATGCATCAAAGCTATGATTATCAATGTAGTATTGTTTACACCAGTGTTAATTCCAAACATGGATCGTCCACCCATGTGCCACTTGGTGGATGTGTGTGTGGTACTGGCAGCATGTGTTGGTGAGTGGACGTTACGTGTGTGATGTGTGCAGTACAGATTTCAAGGTGTACATTTGTGAACATGGTGGAGGTGCACTGTCTGCATGTACGTGCATGGTGGACACATGGGAAGGGTGACATGCCCTGTATTACACAGTGTTAACACTTCATATTTCCTATTGGTGTCCAGTATGCATTTTACTACACATATGTCACAACTTGGGTACACATGTCTGTATGACATGGTATGACACTATGCTGTGGGTGATACTGTTAATATCGGTCATTGGTTTGCATTCTGGTAGTGTACATAACCTCAACAGCTTGATTTTAACCAGTTGTTAGATGATGTCTTGACAACTGACACACAGCTGTAGAATACACAGTAGCATTTGAATCATTCCGGTACTGTACTATACCAGTTACCAGTGGTATTGACCACCACACATTCCCGTGACCACTCCTGTTTGGCATGTGGCTGTCCTAGGTACAAGCAGACACACTAGGGATATGTCCATCCACATCTGGTAATGCATACAGTGGCCTACAATGCATTCCCCGGATTAGACACTTATCCTCCACAAGGGTATCATACAGACAGATACCTGTTGACAAACCCATGCTGTGAAGCTATGAGCCAACTATAGCATAGTCATCCACATTTACTACACATAGTATCCTGACAGTACCACATTGGTAGTAGCCCACAACATGTAGCAGGAGTACCGATGTGTACATATAGCCACATGTGATGTCATCTGTCCTTTGATATTCACATTCCCAAAGGTATGCTGATGTCCCTCAGTGTATCACATAAGCAATAAGGGGTCTGTATGCATATCCACAGAGTTGTTGTACACCTACAATGAATGCCCATTATTGACAGACTGTGTTGTGTTTGAACATGTCTGAAATATGCCCCAGGCATAAACCCTCACTCACACTATTCTATAGAAGCTGTCATGTGTGTGTGTGACACAGATGACCTAGGGCATAGATCACTACAGTGGCTGGACTTGTCACATACATACATATGTGACCTATGGTCTGAGAAGCAGCAGCACCAACTGTCAATGGTAACAGATGTATTCATGTTGAAAGCAGGCTTCACACCTATGAAGTGATTGAGGTCACATGTACATGTATGTCTTGACCACACAGTTACCAGTTGAGGTCACATGTACATATGTGTATTTGCCACACAGATACCTGAAGTGTGCAATGCACATACTGTTGTTTTACTGATATGTCATACAGTAGTAAAAGCAAAATCCACAACACATTGATCAACAGTGTCATACACACACACTCAGCAATTGCAGGATTCAAACTCCTACCTAACTATGTTATGATACTCGAGAGATATGCATTACCATGACACGCTACATGCTTTACTAGGAGTTTTCTTTTCCACTGCTGTATTTGTGGGATACTGACATCATCAAACCTGCCAAAGAGGAATTAACCTCATTTAATGTGTTTTCACAGTCTCCAAAAGGCCACTCCTCTCATAGGAAATGACACACACACATATACCCCCCACACACTCGGCAATTGCAGGATTCAAACACCTACCTCACTATGTTATGATACTACAGAGACACGCATTAACACGACTCGCTATATGCTTTACTGAAAGCTTTCATTTCCACTGCTGTATTTGTGGGATACTGACATCATCAGACTTGCCAAAGAGGAATTCACCTCCTTTAATGTGTTTTCACAGTCTCCAAAAAGGCCACTCCTCTCTAAGGAAAACACACACACTCAGCAATTGCAGGATTCAAAGCAATTGCAGGATTCAATCCCCTACCTAACTATGTTATGAGACTAGAGACATACGCATTAACACCATGCGCTATATGCTTTATTGGGAGCTTTTATTTCCACTGCTGTATTTGTGGGATACTGACATCATCAGACTTGCCAAAGAGGAATTCACCTCTTTTAATGTGTTTTCACAGTCTCCAAAAAGACCACTCCTCTCAAAGGAAATCACACACACAGCAATTGCAGGATTTAAACCCCTACCTAACTATGTTATGATACTAGAAAGATATGCATTAACACGACGCGCTATATGCTTTACTGGGAGTTTTCATTTCCACTGCTGTGTTTGTGGGATACTGACATTATCAGACTTGCCAAAGAGGACTTCACCTCTTTTAATGTGTTTTCACAATCTCCAAAATGGCCACTCCTCTCAAAGGAAATTGCACACACAGCAATTGCAGGATTCAAACCCCTACCTAACTATGTTATGATACTAGAAAGATACGCCTTAACACGACGCGCTATATTCTTCACTGCATGGCTTCTATTCTCATGCTATATTTGTAGGATGCTGACATCATCAGACTGGACATGGTAATGTGAGTGTACTTTGTTTTATGCAATCCCAGGAATGAACCATGTGGGTCAGCAGGTGTGAACAGCTTGAACAGGACTCCACAATTCTTAGCTTGTGTGATCTATCTGTGGACAAATTGCCATTCTTTCATATGACAATACATATTTATGCACAGATTGTTAGTTTTGTGGATACGACATGTGTCTGGGATGTTGATAAAGGGCTATTCAAAGTCTATGTGGGACGTGTGTAGTTCCTTTCAGTGATGTATGTCCTGGGTGGCTGCCTTGAAAACAGTCTAGCAGGTTTGGGAAACATGATCTGCCCATTAACATACCACAGTTGTTTGGGTTATGTGTTTGTCGGCTTCCAATAGCTCTGTTTCTGACTGCAATCATGATGGACACCATGGCCTAGCAGTTCAGACTTCATAGGCTTATAGGACTATAGTTCCCATGGTCTGTTGTGCACCAACACTTGTGAGGTGTGCTATATGTTTCTGTAACACATTCAACAGTTTAAGATCCTGTAGAGAGGGTGAGGCTCAACAGACTGTTCAGGTGCAGGGTCTGTTTGTTCTGTAGTTCACTTAGGACACATATGGAGAAACAATGTTATCCAAGTGATGCCATTCATTCGGCTTTGGGAGGAGCTGTTTACCCATTCTACATGTGATATCTTCTGGTATGATGATAGGGCCTTTTGTCAGTGGGAGGTGGGTATGTATGTATGGGCCTGTCTGACAGGATGTCAGCATTGTCAGTCAGGTACAGTTGACCCTGACTCAGGACATTTATGAGTGTACATTGCTATTTATGACATAGCTGAAGGAGGTGTCATGGTTCTGTCTGTACTCCTTCGCAGATAATCTTTACAAAACACCAACAAACCTGACCACTAAACCCCTGTTATACTTTTTTACACACTTAACATGCTACTGATCCTTTGTGATCAGTCAACAGAGTATGTCATCATAATATCCTGGCATGTCCAAAGGTTGGTTCCGTGTGTACTCTCCAGTCCAGCTGGTGCATACTGGAATTTTGACGCAATGTTACAACTGCCTTATGTACACAGACACCCCTGTCCTCCTCCCAACAAACTGAGATATATGTGAGAGATGCAACTATATAGACAAACAGGAGGCTGAGCTCTCTCGACCCGTGACTGGCACAGTCTATCAGGTGGTGAAGTTAACCACACACACCACAAATCCAGTCTCACATAGACCTATAGCAACAGCAAACCAAATACATTACCACACAAAAACATACTCAGAGACTCTAAATAAACTCTGCCTAAGTAGCAGAGACATCCAAAGCAGACATCCAAACAACTGCTACTCCACAACAATACCCACATATCACATAGTTCACAAAGTCAGTGTGCCACACAGTCACTGCCCTTATGGCTAAACAACACACCTAATACACTTGTAATAGGTGACTCTTATTGTCAGACACACTGACGTCCCACTCACCAGGCTGAACAAGGAGAAGGTCACTTTGAGCTGTCTGTCAGGTGCCAGGATCTGCCTCATAACACATGCACTCAGGTCACTCCAAAGCAAGTACAAATATGGCTCCATCATTGTCCATGCTGGTGTGGAAACCATCAGACATTCCTTCCTGGACTACATGACAAGAGACATAGAGGAGCTCTCTGATCATGTATCCCAGGCCAGTATGACTCTGACCTTGTGTAGCATCTTACCCTCACCAAGAATGATGTCACAGTATACAGACAAAGTGATCCCTTTTAATAGTTGGCTAACATATTGTTGTCATTCAAAGGGGATCCAGTGTCTGTCAGCCTGGGATGACATGCTCGACATGCCACGTAGCTTCGCTATGGACGGCTTGCACCTGTCACCCCTAGGCTTTCAAATACTGGCTAAGGCTCTTGCCACCCCCATAGTGGATTTTTTAAGTGAGGCTCAGAAGACAAACCCACCTCCATAGACGTTACAAGGTAAAAGAAACTAAGGGTAATGTTGCTCAACAACAGATGTCTAACCCTCAGAATGCACGCACTCAGGACTCTCCTCAGTATGGAGACTGTCGATATCTGTGCAGTAACAGACACCTGGTTCAGGCTCCCAAAAGCACACCAGCACTACCAGGTTTTACTTCATACCATGTTTTTCGGACACAAGACTCGGACCGGCCAACAAAAATAGGGGGAGTATCCATATACATCACACATACACACACCTCCAGGTTAGTAGCACTACACAAAGCATTGGAGACCATACATGTGCAACTAACAGTGGCCCAAACTGCATTTCAGTTTGTAGACTGCTACAGACCACCCTCCCGAACTCAGGAACACCACTCGGTATTCCTGGGAACACTGGAGAATATGAAGGTCTCTCCAAACACCATTATATTGGGTGACATCAAATACACAAACATTGACTGGGAATACTACTCAAGCACCAACACCCTTGCACAACAGTTGCTAGGATTTATAGACTCAAATGCTATGGCACAACTGGTCACCACACCCACAAGAGGGGAAAACATGTGGGACATGATCATCACCAACATGGTGACTGTATGTTCCACACCAGAGGTGTACCCTTCATTGGTAAGGTCAGACCATACATTTATATCACTGGACATGCATATCCCATCCACACCCCCATCCTAGGTAATCTCAGGGAAGAACTTCTCAAAAGCAAACGTCACACTTCTACAAACCGAGGTGGTATCCGTCAAAGACCCTGGGACAGTGGTAAATACGGCTCAGACCACTGAATCCTTTACAAATGCATTCTATGGACACCTACTGGAATGCATGGATTGTGCTATCCCAAATAACAACAAGACTCACTCCTCCAAAGGCAGGCCACCTGTCTGGTGGACCACAGCCATTAATAAGCTATACAACGAAAGGAGGAGTCTACTACATGATAGAGCACAATCCCAAAAAGGGAAGGCATCTCTGATCAGTACTAGCAAAAAGCTACGATCACTCATTAATTCATCTAAGGCCCGCTTCTAACGGACACTTGCAACAGACACTAAGGACAATCACAAGGTCTTCTTTAGTTATGTCAGGAACCTGGGTGGAAACTCCCAGATATGCTGTGAGTTACTGCATAATGACAAAACATACACTGAACCCACTGACATTGTCAATATCCTGGCAAACAGGTTCAGTGCAAATGTCTCCCCCATCCCCCTCAAAGTGCAAATGTCCTTCCCAACAGGGTGCAGCCTCCCTGACATCACCGATGAACAGGTGAGTGCTGCCCTCTCCAAAGCAGACAACACAGCATCAATGGGACCGGACGGTGTCCCGGCCTGCATCTTACATGAGCTTCATGACAAACTTAACACTCACATTAAGTCACTGTTCAATATCAGAGTTACTACAGGGTATGTACCCAAGGAATGGCATACAGCAACAGTGTTCCTGCTCCACAGAGGTGGTGCCACAAGGGACCCTGGACAATATCGCCCTTTAAGCCTAACTAGCCTGGTCTGCAAAGCTATGGAGCGTATCATCATGGAACCCATGCACATAGACATCGGGAACCTACAGACACTGGATCCTACACAATTCGGCTTTGTTGTGGGCAGATCTTGCCTCTTGAACCTGTTTGATGTCTTTAAACACTTACCAGGTCCATAGATGTAGAGAAGGTTGTCCACACAGCCTACCTGGAGCTTGCAAAACAGTTCAACACAATACCCCCCTCGGGCATTATACATAAGCTCACCGGCTTCGATATCGACACATATGTCACAAGATGGATTGCTAACTGGATCATGGATAGCACCCACATGGTCAGTATTGCAGGTGCCATGTCTGATTATACACCAGTTACACGTGGCATCACACAAGGCTCAGTCCTGGGACCTCTCTTGTTCAGTATATATTTCTCAGACATACAGGCTAACACAGGAGGAATATGGCTGACCATGTTCGCAGATGACTGCAAACTAGGTGCCATAATCAACTCTCCAGCTGGCACAAGCATCCTCAAAAAGGGTCTCACAGAGATGGATAACTGGTGCCAGAGCCATGGCCTACAGCTAATTGCCATTAGATGCATAGTCATCCCCTTTGGGGATAACAACGTGCCCACACATTACCACATAGGTGATAATCCATCACGTACGGTGGGTGTTATTAGGGATTTGGGGACACGAGTAGTTAGTACTCTTGCCTTTGACAATCACGTTGCCAATGTGGTTAGACAGACCTTCTATATAGCCCACCTTATCCCATAAGGTTTCACATCTAGATCAAGTGGGGTCATTGTTACCCTATACTCATCAGGCCCATGCTTGGATACAATGCCCCATTTCGGATGTACCTTACCCGACACCTGCAGCAACTGTAATGGCCACAAAAGTACCTCACCAAGTAGATCTAGGGACTCACACAGATGCCCTGCGCAGTTTGGCTATGGTAACCCCAGCTCTACTCAGTCGCTTACTGCATACTCAGATGCGATCTGTGCCTGTTGTTTAAAGCCATGTCCATCCCAGAATTAATGGATAGGCTCCACCTCAGGATATCCAAGTCCCTTAGAGCTACATGCTCCAGGGACGGAAACATCAGCACTGATATAAATAGGACATGCTGGAGGGGCAGATTCCTATCCTAGAGGCTCCACTCACTCTGGAATGAGATCCCAGTCCCGCATACGCAGAGACCCCCACTGACCACCTACAGGAGACATCTTGACAAGTGGATGGGTGATCGTATGTTTAGCCCTGGGATATCTTCTGGGTCCCTGCTAAACAGAGGCACAATAAACTAAACATAAGTTGGCTAACATGTGTGACCTACTATTCACAGGCAAAGTCTACTAATCTAACAGGGTTGCGAAAGCTAAACACAATCTGGCTAGGCTTATACATGCCCTAGGGTAGATAGCCTAGTATCAACCTCTGAACCTATGATAATGTTCGCGATGCATATTGTTTATTGATGATACTGATTGCAGGTTTTGTTTCTTCTTTGCTTTCCCACTTTCTATGAACAACCTAAGTATCTGCAGAACATATTTGATTATGACAGGGTTCCACTATATTATATATGTGTCTGTTGTCATATAACTGTGTGCACAAGGCAGATTGGTGAATAGTGAGAGGTTCCTGGGTTAAAACATGCAACTGCCGGATATGTGTGGCCCACTGCTGTACTCAGACATGGCCTAAGTGTGTGAGCATGCCCAGTTCGGCCTTTCAGTGTTTTGTTGCCTGACATTTGTCTCATTTATTTAAGTGTGTGAGCATGCCCAGTGAGACCTTTCAGTATGTTGCTGTCTGAGGTCCACTACATTTGTTGATGTGTGTGAACATTACCAATATTAATATTTATACTATATGTGTGTTGAAAATCAGGTTCTATTCTTACTGCAGGGCTCACCTTTGTGTCTTAACTCGACAGGGATTATGCTATGCCTGCAGGGTTTCCATGAGATACTTTGCATAGACTTATCAACATTTCTTCATACAGGCTGACCACTGACATGCTATCATGGTTTAGTGGTTCAGTATTATGACTATAGTGCACAGTATCCTGGGTTCGAGGACTGTCACTGCTTCATATTTTCATACTGAGCAGAACAGACTGCTTCAGGAACAGTGAAGCAAATATGACCATGTTTATCTGCTTTTGCTGAACTATGCCCAACTTTGACCAAACTTGCACAACATTGCTCAATGTTAACCAACATTGCTGAACGGTGCCCAATATTGCTCAACATTGCCAATAGTTGTGCTACTTAGTGTGTGCAATTTTGTTTACATATACTAAATAGTGGTAAGAGCTGTTTAGCACTTCTTTATATTGCTTAACACATGGCAATCATGCCTCAGGTGGTGCTGCAGGGCTGCCTCTGTTGGACGCCCATATTACACTCCCGATACATGTTTGTTAACAGGTAGTGTCAAGTTAGGCATACCTTTTACTATATGTGCGAGTTAGAGGGAGGTATCATTTCCAGGGTTCCTACTGAGCCAGTGTATATGCTATGCGTTGCCTCTTTGCCAAGGCCAAAGCATACTGAGCACGTCTCCTTCTGCCTACTGGGACAGGCTCAGGTTGTTCCTCCTCTGAGTCACGCTCTGCCTGTGATGGCCTTGGCAATGGTGGGGGACTGTTTGGCGTGGCCCTATGCTGCTCCTGCTGCAGCTGTTTTCGCAGGATCATATTATGTAGCATAGCACATACCATGACTATTTGGGTACATGTAGTTGGTGAGTACTGCAAGGCTCCACCAGATGTGTCCAGGCACCAGAACCGTGACTTGAGCAGCCCAAACACACACTCGATTACATTTTGTGTTTGTGCATGTGCCTCATTATGGCATTCCTGTTCAGGTGTGTGTGCATTTCTGATGGGTGTCATCAGCCACGGCTCGAGTGCATATCCAGCATCCCCCACTAGGTGACCATAAGGGATGTCCCCATTGGCAAATGTCTGGTACAGCTGTGTCAGATGCCAGATATGGGAGTCATGGTAGCTTCCAGGCCAGCCAGCACACACATTCATTATTATGCCCTGGGCATCACACACGACCTGGCAGTTGATAGAGGGGAAACCCTTGTGGTTATAGTAGACCCTACCCCACTCACCAGCTGGTGCTTTGATGCATATGTGCGTGCAGTCTATTGCACCCACTACCTCAGGGTATTCCACTATTTGCTGGAAGAGACGCATATTGCTGGCCAATACCTCACAGGAATTGGGGAAATATACATGATCACTGACATGTGTTGACATGGCATTCAGGAACTGGTGCAGTACCCTGGATGCTGATGCCTGTGAAATCCCCATCATATCACCAGTTAGTCTCTGGAAGGTACCTGTTGCTAGTATTCTTAGGCCAACACATACCTTGGTTTCCACTGGGATGGGTTCACCTCTGTTGGTTCTGTGTGTGAGGCGTGGCCTGCACAGCTCAACAATTTGCTGCATGAGGTCTCTGTCCACTCTATAGCGCTCCACTATTTCCAGCTCATGTAGCCCCTGGTAGGTTACCCTGGGCCTGTACACTCTTCTATGTCTCCTCACTGTGGGTTGCTCAGCAGCATTTGCATTGCCACCACCCTCAGCATGTTGCATATGTCGCCTTATAACAGCAATGGCAGCCCCTAACATTTCTTTGTCTCAGTAAAGCTTTTTCAGTTTTCACTTCTATTAGCTTACTGCAGTGTTGCAGTATCTCTGAGAAAAACATAGTGGAAAAGTTGTTTGCTGAGTTTTAAGTGCTGGGCTGGGCTGGGCTAGTGTACTGCCTGTGTAATTGTCTGATTCTGATTGTTTTCACCTGCTAGCTCTGCTAGTACTCCCTGGTTAACTTCCTACTATTTGTTGTGCTTCCTTTTCCCTTTCTGTTTCCTCAGGGGGGCAGCGCCACACACACAAGCGCAAACACACGCACACCAGCTCACACACACGCACACATGCTTACACAGACTAAAACTTGCTTATTCTTGCTAAACGCATGCACACAGGCGCAAACGCGCTTACCCGGGTTTCAACAACCTTAAACTTGCTTGCTCCAGCTTAAACGCGTGCACATAGGCACACACGCGTGCACACAGGCTTACTCAGTTTTACATGTGTGCACACACATGCATACACGTTGCAGGTACTTCTACAAGAAACTTTAGTATTGTTCATGGCATACATCTTCAATTTCTTGCCTTTAGCTAGGGTATCTGTTGACACACCTCTTCCAGTGATGAGTAACTGACAGCAGACACATGCCACTCTACTGCAATGAGCTTCACTTATTTCAGACATACCCCCCTCATGATGTCACCTATCTTCTACTCTGATACTCCCCTTATCCTACTCCTATGCTACACTGACTGTGCTCTTTTGCTATGTAAACTTGGGATTCACTATCCTTACCCTCATTTGCATAGGATTGCCTACTAATGCTTGGTTACATCTCTTAGACTGAGCTTCCCCCCTTAGCAACCTCTACTCGGTAGCCATGTTGTCTTCGGACTGCCATTCCCTTGCATTGTATATTAGGGATTACTATAAAATCCACATTTGTGGATTTTAATTATTGGTTTTCTGTTTTTTAGAGTGCAGCGTGTTTGCGCGGCACTGCGCTATGCTTAAACATCGGCGATCGGTATAAAAAAATATTTTATTTTAATTTTGCATCAGTGAACATTGCCAATGGCCATATTTTTGGCCATTGGCATGCTTCCTTGACTGGATGCATCCTTTTTTTGTAGCTGTCACGGCTCCGTTTTGCTATTTGCAGAACCGTACTCAGTTGTCAATGGAGTACATTTCTGCAAATAACACTACTCTTACTCGGACAGGTTAGGGTTTCCTGGATCGCAAATTTGCCTCATTTGCATAACTTTCAGCAGCAAATGAGGTAATTTGCATAACCTAGCCCTGTCCGTGTGAGGGGAGTTTTAGGAGCTCTCTTGCACACCTCTGCCTGCTGTTCCTGGATCGCTTGGCAGACATGTTGGCTGCATGGAGTCTTACTCTACTCTTAGACTCCGTGCAAGCCTTTGTGAATCCGGCCCACAATCAATTATACATGCAGAAACAGGTAGGGAACCTTACAAACCCTTACAATACATTGCAATTATCAGTACAAAATATTCTTAGTGTGCTGTTCTAAAGAATGCTAGGCAGGAATATCTAGACTACTGCAGTTGATAACAGATACTAGTTAAATATAAGAGAGGCAAGCAATTAACATAAAGATATGAGCCAGAAACAATGACAAGTAACAGCTATCACAGTACATTCCCAAGGTGCATTTCTAAGTAATGCTAGGCAGGAGTTAACTAGAAAAAGCAGATATATTGGAGATAGCAGTCTAATGCAAGTGAAGCAACCATAAGCAAATATATATGTGCCTGATGAAACTACAGGACACAACTGTCACACCAACTAATTACTTTCCAATGCCAAAAGGAAGACAACTAATTGAGTAACCCTGAGCAATGGGTGCTAGCCATAGAGTGCTCCTCAGTATGTCCGACATAGGAATAAACCATTCTATGTCATAGTAGCAGGGTACTGATTGAAAAAAAAAAAAAACCTATTTGGCCATAGCCAGTAACAATTAGAGCAGAGGATCTCTGACCTGTCTGGGCTCGGAGAAAAAAAAAAACCTCCTCAAATATGTGCTAGTGAAAGCGCTTCAGCAACTTGTGTTATTTGAGCTCGGAGACTACCTTCCTCCTAAAATGCACTGAGTGTAAACGCTTAGGAGTACAATACAGTCTTTATATTTGTGTGTCCTCTATGTATACACACACACACACACATATATATATATGTATATATATATATATATATATATATATGTATATCATATGCATTACCTGGTTAGACCATCAAACTCTTCACTCCTATCCACAGGGGGGGCAGTATTCTTTTTGTAAAGTACATAAGTGGTGATGATGCTGCAGAGGTACATACCTACCACCCGTGAAAACACAAAATTACACACAATGACTGGCAAGAGGGAACAGAAAGGGCACATGTAAAGAGAAAAAGAAGGGTAAGGACCTCCGCTCCACTAGTGTGGAGTGCAGAGGCATTCGTTATCATTCACAACATCCTTCAGTGTCAACAGTCTGCCTTACCTCTGCCTTTTCTCTTTACATGTGTCCATTCAGCAATGGACATAAGGAATCAAGGGCAGAAGGATTGTGATGTTTCTTGCCCTGACCTGCATATATTTTATAGTACCAGGGGGAGGGAGAGTGACTACATGATAATATGTTCAGTTGTAGTAGTTCACTAAATATGATCCTTGTAACCGCAATGGGTACATTACTGTGTATCAAACAAATTGAAAAAATGACAGAAAGAAACTGGGGGGGGGCCTTGAAATGACTCCACTTAGGCTCCAAGTAGACAAAAACCTAAATCTGGCTTATGCATTCATCAGTGTGATAACAACTTCTACTTATGTGAATAACAGTGACAGCTGCTGATAGTTTTAAATGAAACATGAGAATGACTCAGTGTTACATTGTAACTGCACTTATTGTTAATGTGATAATGACCTGCATATCATTACTGCAAAGTTCTGCATGTCAGACACAGGTGATAATTGCTGCACATAACCTGTTGAGTAGACATTCATTATATTTCCTTGTGCAAGTGTTATGTAACACAGACTCATTATTATATTACTGAGCCCTTCCTCCCACCTAAAGTTCATACATGACCAACAAAGGCAGGAATATTGCCCAAAATATATGGTAGCTCCATGCTGGTAGTAGTCTGTAAGTAATAATCTTCATCTCACTGAGGCAACTAGTGAGTATAATCAGAAAGAGAAATAAAGTCACAAATGTGTAACCTATCTAGTTGAGTCATATAACAATTACTCCAAAAAGTAGTCATTCATTTCTCTCACATAACCATCCCTCTGGTTACAATAAGACACAGAAGTAAAAAAGGCAGAAATATTGTCCAAAATATCTAGTTGAGCAATGCCAAAAATCATCATTACAACATTTCTAGGGTTATTTATCAGCAGTGTACCTGAAGACGGTATGTGCATATTGTTAACAGATAAGAAATGACTAAACCACAGCATGGACAGAATTCATTCACAGAAGTAGACAAAGACTTCCGGTCATATGTCAGTTGTTCCCAGTTCATTCCATACACACTTGAAAGCTGGATACAATAAAACAAAACTTTATAATAACCATCAATGAAACCTGATGTAAAGATAACCTATGCTTTTTATACCATATTTGTACCACAATATTCTAAACAATAGATCAGCTCAGAGAACAGGTCATGGCACCATGCTACGAATTAAACTAAGCCAGTGAATCAATATAACACAGCCAACTTCCAGGACAATAAAATGGCCAAATGGATTTTCCAGCTATGCAAAAGCTTTTCTGTGACACAGTAATGAATTATTTTCCCCAGTAAACCCATCAGCTGTTTGTGTTGTGTATGCAAAAGCACCAAAATCACACAATAAACCACTTTCCCCATTGGGCACTTCAGCAGTCTGACCATGTATGCACAAGCACTTCCCTGATACACATATGAATTATTTCCCACAACATCTTCATTAGTACATGCAGGCATACACATGCCACAAAATGACACATTCACCCAAGTGACCCCTTCAGGAAAATGTTGCAATATGTACAATCACCAAACTAAAATATTTCCCCAAACGACCCCTCAGTAGCATTTCCTAGTATGTGCAGTCATCTAAAGGAGACATTCACCCAAGTGACCCCTTCAATAAAATGTTGATGTATGAGCAAGCACCAGAATGAAATATTTCCCCAAATGACCTTCAGCAACAGTTCCTGGTATGTACATGCACCAAAATGAAACATTCACCCAAGCAACCCCCTTCAGTAAAATGCTGATGTTTGCACAAGCACCAGTATGAAATATTTCCACACACAACCCTTCAGTAACATTTCCCAGTATGTTCAATGACCAAAATGAAGCATTCACAAACAGGGGAAGAAAACCATACATATTAAAACTAATGGAGTGTTTCTCCCCCAGGCCTCCACTGAAAATTGGCTTGTTCCAAGTCAGACTTTCTTGGTAAGTAAATTGTTTGGCATACTGAATCTGTTTTATATTAAGAATCTCTGGATATATTCTAATACAGTCATATCTGCCATGCAGATTGTAGCTTAATTTTCTCAAACCTGACCTTTTAATATGAAAAATACTTACTTTTATTGGTGAAACATTCTTATTAAATGAGACTCAAGTTTCTACTACAGTAGTAAGAATTAGAAATGATTTGTGTTTCTGAGAATGTTACAAGTAATGCCATTCAGCTGCTAATTGTTTTTTTTGTTTTCTGCCCAGGATGAAGGGTAACACATTTGCTGGCATTTGCTGGCATTGAGTATTATGCCATATTTTCAGTCCGATTTTATATAAGTGTCATGGTCTTTTTGTACTATGAAGTCATCATCCATATTATTTACTGTGGTTCCTAACTTTAAAAATCATGACAAACCTAGTAATATACCTAAAGTGCTTTAGTTGTAAATAAACTGTTACAGAACATCACTATTGCTGAAAATAAGTTTTTACATTCTTAATCAATGTTTCAGCAAATGGGGTTATGAAACCTTGCAAAGTAGACATTAAAATAAATAAATCGTACAGGAAGCACACTATTGTTAACCTTGCCACATGGTGAAAGGTCCATTTATAACATAAAACATGATCTGTAATAATGTACATTTAAACATTAAATTCTGAAGTGACAGCATCTCTGTCTTGTCACTACTGCTGTAAACCCTCCCTTTCTTTTCTGTGGTTTAGCCTTATCCCTGCCCTGGTAAATGCAGCTTTCCAAGAAGGTATGCTTACAGCCATTATTAACAGCTGCTGGCAATATCTCACAAAGCCTGGAAAGAATTCATAAAGAGTATACGTGGAAAGCTGTCAATTATCTGTAGATTCTATTGTTTTGGTGTACCTATTAAATAATTTCATATCCCACTGGTCTAGGCCTTGCAATATTTAAATTAAATACATGTTGGTGTGACAGATTCTTTATCTCAGCATATTCCCCAAATACAGAATGAAGTACCCCTGTATATCAAACAGAGAAGTTCCTTAGCTGCAAGGAAGATTAAGCTAGACAACTGGATGGGCACTTACAAATTATCTTCGGTCTTATTTTGTCTGACCTTCCTTGTGAAAGGAAGGAGCACTTGATGTTGGGAGTGCTGACTAAATCATTAATGGTCTGTTGCTTAGTTTCTACCCATGAACATAAAAACAGCGAGCCAAGAACATGCAGCATTTAACATACAAACCACACTTAAATTGAATTTAAAAAGGGAGAGAGACAGATCAGCAGTCACATGTGAGAAAACGTCCATTGAAATAGTTTTCACCGCAATCAGATCTCGTCTTTAATGAACCTACACATTACAGATCTGTATTTCATGGATGCTGCCTAGTATTATATAAGAACATCCATTCATCAACAATTTCTATCAACTTTATTTTCAAACGAAAATGCAAAGGTTGAATTCTGCTTTTCTTTAGGGCTAATCCCACTGCGGAAGGCTTCTCCCATGTATACTTTTTTCCATTTTATAATTAAATTTGAGGCTTTTGTACCACTGGAAAAACAGAATTGCTCTAACAGTGAGACACATTGATTAATGTGTAATTTTCATCATTAATACTTAAGAGTATAGCTATTATTGTACAAATGAATGATTCCCTCGCCTTTATCACCTTGCTAGAATGAAAACAAGAAACTACAGCCCGTATGACTGAAAAGGAGTGCTGCAGATGAAGTTCACCTGACAGTAGTTCAGGAAGTAGGTTTTTGCTAGGAAATGTGAGGCTTTTTCAGGATATCAGATGAGCAGAGGGTGTTTGAGAGCAGACAGTAATTTTCACTGCTGTAGATGTATGACTTGCCCATCTAGTGTCTTTCATCTTGGGCTATACAGCTGGGTGCGGTACGAAATCGAAACACTGTTCTGTTAATACAACACAGCCTAAAAGCACAACACAGCCTAAAAGCACACAATAAACAGAATGCAATCTACTGACCTGTCTGTATCGGACTGCAAGGTTTCTCCTTTGACATGGAGATAAAGTACAAAGAAAGACCTGCACAGCACATCAAAAGGCCTACATATATAATATTTAGGATGTTAGGATTATGTTATGTATTGCTGCATTTCAGAACTGTGCTAAATTAAATAACAATAAAACCCTTCAAGATGGACTGACTTGAATGGCCTGAATATTCTTTGGACAAGGCGAGCAGCTTTCAGTTTGTACATTAATCAAAGGCACTTTGGTGAAAACATAAGAAAATAATGTTGGGGGTGGAGGTGTTACGCAAGTGGTGGCTTGGATTGCAAGAATCCAATTGTCTGCCACCACTTGCTTTATCAACTACTTTGTAAGCAGATTTTCTACTCAAATTTTAATGTGACCTTAATGTAAAAACACGTCGAATTGTAACTGCGTAAGATAAATTACAAGTTCAGTTACAATTTCAACGTGTTTTGCATTAAGCTCTGCTACAAATCAGGAACATAGTTTCTCCTGCTTGTGGAAGGCACTCGGGGATAACAGCTTGCCATTACTATCTTCTCATGGCGCTCAGTGTTAAGCACAGAGGCGCCATGAGAAGGTACTCGGGGTTAATGGGGGCTGCTGGTTCTGCATTCTCTGCATTCCTTAGTGTGTCCTCCTTTGGATGAGTTGCTTAGTAGCTATGAATGTGCTGTTGGTTTGCCATCCATTCCCTATTGCAATATTACCAGCTTACCATTTTTATGTAACATAGGCAGTTTATTCTTCTACAGTAGCTTGCAGTGAATTTGTAGATGAAACACTCACATATAAAGTTGTTTGCTAGCAAAAACTTCTTCAATAGTTATAGATCTCGTTAATGTGGAACTATTCAGATGACTTTTACTTCTGCAGAAATTGTGCATATGAACTGATAAAGAATTCTGAGTGGCATGGTTTGGTTCACATTTTCTGAAATGGGCAGTCTTGTCATTATTGCTTCATACATTTTGTTTCATTGTTTACTCAGAAAATAAAACAAGTGGGATTGTATTATACAATCATTATAATTTAGTAAAATCAGGAAGGTGAATCAAAGAACATATGCATTTATTTATTTATTTTATTTATTTTAGATTTGTTGACCGTGTTTGTCCAACTGAGCTGAAGAGCCGTTTTATAGTGGAGGGCCGGGGAGAAAAGTTCCAACATATTATACAATTTTCATTATAAATTACCATTAAACAGCAATGTTACAGGATTAGTACAAGGTATTAAGTAGCAATACAATGTTATGCAGTGTCAATAGTCAGGAGTATAGCAATAGGGTTGCCACCTTTTCAAATGCCCAAAGTGGGACATTTTGGTACAAATGTCAGATTTTGCAGGGCAAAACATACTCACAGCCAGTACAAAGGACAGAACTTCATTGTTTTGCCTAAATAAAAGCTTATTCTTGTAGCATTTTAGTTGTGTATTTTGTTTCTTGTAACATTTAGGTGTTTCAGATACAGAATAAATGATTTATGCAACTATTACATAAAATATAGGAAATATGTTTGTCCTAAAAAATCTCAGGACATTTGCCATTTTTTCAATTTCTTTGCAGGACACAGCTCCCTAAATCGCAAAGTGGGACAGGTGGTAACCCTATATAGCAAAGCTCTTTCAAGATATATAAAAAGAAATAAAATGTCATTAAGATGAATATGGCTTTTGGGGTAAGTGGCTACAAAAACCCAGTTTTATCATAATGCAGTTGCATGAAGGTAAGAGAATTACCAATAGAATGTTTATCTGAGGTGATTTGCTTAATAGATTTTAGAAAACAGTAGAAAGAGTAGTCAAGGAAGATTAGAGAGAGCTAGACAGAAGAGTGAGTTAAAGGCAGAAAGTAGATTAAGATATGAGAAGTAGGGGATGTTAAGGAGGGAGAGTGCAGTGGCAGGACCAGTGACTTTTAAAGTGCTCTTTGGTGGCTGTCTTAAATGGTTTAGGATGTGTAAGGGTCCTGATTTCTAGTGGGAACCTATTCCAGGCAGTAGTGGGGTGATAGCTGTACATGTTGTGTCCAAATTTAGACTTGGGTTTGTAGATTTGTAGTAGGTCTTGGTTAGAGCTTAGGAGAGGTCTGGAGGGAGAATAATGGGAGATGAGAGGGGATAGTGCTGGGCAGTAGGAAGGCTGGTATAGGATAGAATGGATGATCTGGAGCTGAGAGAAGAGAAGCTGGTGGGGTAATTCAAGCCAGTTTAGGTGTTTTAGAGAGAGACAGTGATGGGATTTGCAGGTTTGTTGGGCAGCAAATCTAGCTACCTTGTTGTAGGTAGATTCAAGTTTGGTCAGGAGTGTTGAGTTAAGATTTGTGAGAATTTGAGAGTTGTACATTAGACTGGGTAGAAGGTAGGTAAGAGAGAGAGTAATACTGGTTACAGAGGTAAAGAATTTCTTGTTACGGTAAAGGAGACCCAGTTTTGAATGAGTCTTTTTGATACAGTTATTAACATGCAAGTCAAATTTAGGCTGATTGTCAAAGGTTACACCTAAGAGCTTAGTGCTGGATTCTTCCTGAATGGGAGTGTTATTAAGGGACTGTATGGAGAAGGAGGGTTTAATATTGTTGAATTTTTTAGGTAGGCAGACTTTGTTTTTCTAAGGTTAAGGGTGAGCTGGCTGTTGGAGAGCCATGTTTCAACTAAGTTAAAATATGCCTGAGTAGCTGAGAAGAGCTTAGAGGGAGAGTTGGCTGTGGTGGTGACTGTAGAGTCATCTGCATATTACACTAAAGATGACTGAGGACAGGAGGTATAGAGCTGATTAGTAGTAAATGCCCTAGGATAGACCCTTGAGGTACACCCATTTTTACAGGGAGAGGAGGGGGGAGAGTGCAGAGTGCCATCTCACTGACTGAGATCTATTAGTGAGGTAGCTGGAAAACTATACAACAGTATCAGAGGAGAAGTTGAGGTTATGCAGTTTGTGCAGGAGTGTGAGACAGTGTCGAAAACTTTTAAGCGGTCCAAGAATAGGCAAGAAATAAGTTTATGGTCATCCATGGTTATAGAGACAGTGTTGAGGAAGGATAATAGAGCAGTAGTGGTGCTATGTTTGGGTCTGAAGCCATGCTGAATGGGTGTAAGCAGATTTCCCCTGTATCAGATACTGCATAACTTGTTTATGATTACATTTTTCTAGTACTTTAGCGAGAGGGGAGAGGATAGCAATAGGTCTAAAGTTGGAGATATCAGAGAAGTTACCTCCTTTGTGTATAGGTAGAGTGTAGCATTGTATCCAGATGGAAGGGACTTTAGATTCAGAGATAGAGCGATTAATTAGGACAGATACAGGGAGAGCAAGAGAGTCAGCTGCTAGTAGAAGAAAAATAGAAGGAATATTGTCAGCTGATGCTGAGCATGGTTTTAATCTAGAGAGTAGAGATTTGATGTAGCTAGTAGGTACAGGTTTGAGGGAAAGGTATTTGGGGAGACAGTATAAGGAGTAGGTTCAGAAAAGTTGGAGATGTTAGTAGTAGAGGAGTTTGGGTTAGGGTTGAGTAGCTTAGATATTGAAATGATAAAATAGGTATTGAAGATAGTGGCAGTTTCTTCAGATTTCTTGTCTGGGCATGCACTGGGGGAGCTAAGATTACCGGGATGTAATATTTGGTTAATAGAGTTCCGGAATTTTTTAGGATTAGATTTTAGGGCTGTATAGGTTTGTCATAGACATCCTTTTTATCTTTGTGTATGTGTTTTTTGTCAGATTTCTGAGTTCTTTATATTTTTGGAAGTCTGCAAGGAGCTTAGTTTGTGACCATTTTTTCCATAGTTTGTCTCTAGTTATCATAAGGGTACGAGTGGCTTTTGAAAGCCATGAAAATATGTTGGTCTTAATTCGGACTTTGCAAGGGGGAGCAAGTGAGTCTAAGATGCTAAGGAAGGTGGAGTTGAAAGCTAGAACTGTTTCTTCTAGTGGGAGTTGGGTAAGGAATTTCCAGTTTACTTTAGAGAGGAGGGCATTAAAGGTTTCTGGTGGAAGTTAGAGAGTTTGCGACAAGTAATAAATCTAGGAGAGTTTGAGAAGTGGGGAGTGAACCTAAGCACTTTTATAGGGGAGTGATTGCTCAGGGTCTTTGGTAGGGTTTCAGGGTTATGATATTTGGAAGGATTAAATACAAGTACCCAATCAATAAGAGTACTAGATGTGTGAGAGTTGTTTGTATGGGTAGGTAAAGCCATATAAATTAATATGACTATTAGAGTTTGGATTACTGACAGCTAACCAGTGAATGTTGACATCCCCAAGGAGGATAGTTTAATTGGGGATGTGTTGAGAAAGTATGAAAGAATATTTTAGAGGAATGTTGTCTCCTGGAGAAATATAGATGGCTGCTACTGTGATAGCAATGAGGTCATTGATTTTAAAGTTAGCTATCAGTAGTTCAGCAGGAAAAAAGGATGGGCTCGCTTTCATAATACTTGCAAGATTGAGATGGTTGGAGTAGAGGATGGGTACTCCACTCCCTTTTTTGTTTTGGTGATCTATGCAGATTATATTATAACCAGGGAGGAGAACGTCTTTTTCAGAGGATTGGGGTTTTAGCCAAGTGTCTCTTAGGGTCATGACATCAGGGGTGTGGATGGCTATCCAGGCATGGATTTCACTAACTTTGTTTAGAATACTACAAGCTTTCATAGAGTAAAAGGAAATATATTTGTTTGGAGAGGATGAGTTTATTAAGTAGGGAGAGGTAGAGTTATGCATGGTGGGCTGATGGATGGGCCCAGGATTTGGATGTATGTCTCCTGATAGAAGCAGGACTACAAGAAGGTGATAAAGTTTGAATTTAAGTGGGTTGTAGGTCAAGTACTTAGTCTTGGTTTTAAGTGGCGGAGCATGAGGGGTAGGAATTTTGATTTTAGGCAGAGGAATGTTCATGGAAAAGATGGAGGAGGAGGTTGTAACAGAGTACTGCAGAGATGAGAAGCAGTTAGTATGGGGATTAGTGGGATCTCTATGGGCAGGTGGTAATAGAGTAGTATAAGATGTAAGAATGAGAAGTAGAAGTAATGGAGGCAAGAGGAGAATAGAGAGGATTGCAATAGCCATGGCCTAAGGTGGGGAAGTAGAATTTCAATGGAGTGAGGAGTGGATAAGGGACTAGGGAAAGTAAGTTGTTGGACCTGTTAGAGAGTTGAAGTAAAATTTAGGTGAAACAACCTGTAGGGGGTGTAGGAGATATGTAGGAAGAAGGAGGATTTGCAGCAGGCTAAACTATGAAGTGATAAGTAGGGGAGGGGTAAGGTGTTTAGAATGTTTCAGCAGACAGGAAGGGGTAGTGTTTGGGGTGGAAGTGATTAGGTGGTTAGGTATAAAAGAAATGATATGGGGGGTGGATGGGAATGGGGGTGAGAGCGGAGCGGAGTGAGCGCGAGTGTAGTGAGGGTGAAATAGAGCAGGATGGGCCAGGAAATGGCAGTCACCACAAGAAACAATGAGCAGGCCAGGAGGAAAACAGTAAGGAGCACACAGTGAGAGTCAGCAGGTAAGTGGAAGAGGTGGGGAGGTGTAGACAGAGAAGGAAGAGATGTAATAGCGAGATATACACAGGTATTCGCAGTAAGATAAAAACAGTTAAAAGGAAACCACAAACAGAAAAACAAAAGAGTATATATTCATATATTCATGCATATTCATTGCCCTAAAATGTGTACAATAGACCTGTGGTTTGAAAACAGACCAAAGATAAACTTAATCTGTCACTAGCAAGATGCATTTTCTTTGAATGTGGGTTTCAATGCCATTTCAATTAATATGAGTTTCAAGGGCAGAGAAGTTTGCTATAAATGCTAAGTCTGTTTTTATTGCAAGACTGTATTGTTTTGTTTAGCAAATGTCTATTAATGTTTATGTTATAAAATTTGAAATAAAAGTTTTAAATTAAAATCCAAATAGTTGTAATCATTGCAGAAGTAAATAAGAAAATATTATGCAAGCTGACAGGTTTGAGCAGTGTTATAGCCAAGTAATGGGACATTGGATTGGCTGCAGGGGGGGCTGTATGGGGGGTGCCCTGTTCCATTACCTTGCCTAGTTCCCTATTCCACCATGATCTGACTCTGCCCCCATTGAGCATCAATAACTATGCTGCAATGTGCACGCCACATCTGCTGCTGGCCAATCCAGCCTGGGCCCAGCAGCCATGACCAGACAGTCAACTTGCATCCATGTTCCTTCCTATAGTATGTCTCCACATGCTGATGTCACCCCATCAGTCTTCTCTGTGTAGCAACATTGGACAAATGTTTCCATATGTGACAGGGGCAGCCAGGCCATAGCATGAGCCATCAGCATGGGCACCCTAGCTTATGTTAAAGTAACATTGACAGTTAATCCACTGTGCCCTGTTGTGTCAGTCTGACATCGTGGTGATGATGAATGCTGTGCAGACCACTGATGATTTCATCTTTTTGTGTTTGTTGTGAAGTCTGATAATGCAGGCGTCTGTCACTTTTACTGACCTATGTGACTCCATTCAGCATATGATACTTTTTTCCATACTCTACATTGCTGTATGTTACTAGTGATATTGTCAATAGTTCTGCAGTATGTCCTGAGTTGCTTTCCCGTTTGAATCATTTATTAGTAGAAATGGGGTTCACAAAAGTATGCCCCTTATCTGCCATACACACATACACCACTATGAGTCTATATGCATACTTGTGTCACTTGTGTCCTGAGTTGATGGTCCCTGTCATGATAGATTTGTATATGTTCATAATGTTATATATTACAATTATTTTGTTATGTCTAATGCTCGGTGTGCATTTCCATTACATGCAACTTGTGCTGCTGTGGTGTTTAATCTGTGTGTCGCTGTATGTGTGGTTTGTCATGACTCAAAGGTGTGTGTCAGATGCTGCTTTGCCTGAGACTGGACTTGTGGTCATATCTTCCATCACTCATGCATGTTTCGTCTACCCACATGTCCTCCTGCTCCTCCTCTGATAGCTATAGAATTCATCTTCAGAGATTTGGGGTTCTTGGGGTAGGTCACCCATACCTGCAGCAGGAAGACTGCCATATGCTGTTGTTGGCATATTCTGCTGCATGGCACACATAGTAATCATCTGTGCTGCCTTTTCAGGTGTGTACAGCAGTGCACCCCTGAATGTGTCCAGACATCTGAACCTTGCTTTCAGTACACCAAACACATGCTCTATGGTCTTTCTTGTCATGGCCTCCTCTGCAAGATTGGAAGCTCCTCTGTATGGGGTCATTAGCCACAGCTCAAGTGGATAACTACAGTCATCTGTTGTTGGGGAGACACATATGTTGTCATCATGAATAATGTTGACAGTGATGTATTTAGCTTACATCCTAGCTTTGCTCTTGCACACACACAGTAATAGTCCCTCAGGTATTTTACCATGTTAGAATGCAGCTCTCAGACCACTTTTTCTCCTTATGGCAGCATCATGGACAGTCTCATGGTGTGTCGCCATATTTGTTATGCTGCCATCTGCTGTACACACCACCTGACAGTTCAGTGATGGCCACCCTTTCTTATTTATGTATATGTCTGATTCTGTCTGCACAGGAGTGTTAATAGTGATGTGGGTGTAGTCTATTTCTCCAAGAACTGGGAGGAAGTAGCAATGTTATAGAACTGGTGCATGATATTTTTCTACTTCATTGGTGTGGATGGGAAGTGTATATGTTCATCTACCTTGGTGCACATTGCTTCCAGGAATTGTGTGAAGATGTGACTTGCAGCTGTCTGTGACACTCCTATAGTATCTTCCATATTTTGTTGGAATGTCCTAGATGTCAGTACACCTAGGATCAGACAGACTTTGTTTTCAAGAGGTATAGGGCTGCCTCACAATGTATGTACAGAAATGTGTGAGGAATGCATGTTGCACACAGCCTGCACTAGCTGTCTGTTTAAGTTGAACTTGTCAATAATTTCTTGATCTGAGAGCTGGCCCATTTGTAACTTGGCGCTCTGTCTAGCTGTATGCCTTGTAGGAGAAACAGCCAAAGCCTTCTGTATGTCTTTCAGTACCACACCCTGTTTTGTAGTTTATTCTCTGTAGGTTGCATTTTTTCTTTATTATTTTTATTTTATTCAGTATTGCTATGGATTTTGTTGGATTCCATGGGTTGTAGCTTCCTTCCCTTGCAGCACAGTATGGTAGTTGCAGAGGATTTTGGAAATATAGTTGCCTTGACCTCTGCATTAAATATATGTTAATTGTTTTGAGTTTTCAAATTTTGTGATTCAGTATTTTGTCCTTTCAATCAAATGAATGTATTCCATATTCTTTTGAAAAGGAATATTAAATCACCAGTCAGTGGTGATGGGAATATGTTGCTCAGGCAATATTACTATCAGAAATGTTATAAGGCAAAAGCAGTAACATGGGTTTATATTCCAGCAATGTTATCAGTTAATACACAAAAAACAATTGGACTTAAGGGAGTAGTGCCAGTTTGCACTGCTGATGGGTAATAGTCAAGCCCTGCAGCACCCCAATAAGCTTTATACTTTACAGATAAAGTTGAGAGTTATAATCACCAGTTTCATGGGATTTCTCCATATAAAGAATAAGTCTAGCCATTCTACAAACAATAACTAAAATAACCAAAATTATTTTGCACATACACTCACAAAATATTTTCCAGAATTAGGGGCAACATTTTAACTTAAAAAAAAAACAATATAATCTATCCAAGCATACAGTACTGGTACCAACCAAAATCATGAACATACCTTACTATTTACTTTACATATTTTTTCATAAAAATGCTAGCAGTTTGCTCTAAGTAGTCACCCTTCAAATGCAGGACAGCACACAGAAGTGCACAAATAAAATGTAGAAATCCTTAAGCTAATAAATCATCATCAGTTACAAACATTTAAATTTGAATAATAAATGTTTTTCATTTGAAAACAATAAGCTAAACCATTTTATTTTTCAAATAAATATGTAAGCAGCTCAGAACTTGCACAAGTAATTGAAAACATACCTTTAATCAGACAGATAACATTCAGAAAACATTAGCTTTGAACTAAGTACTTTGTCCTTACTATTTCGATTTTAAAATCGGAAAACAAAATTCAGAATTCTTACAGGTAATTGATAAAAAGCCTATCCCTGTCGCAACTGTATTCTGCAGCAGTCAGATCTGATAGAAACATTGCAATAACTCTCTTAGTTAACTGTTGACTCCAAGTAGGATTTCCTGGCGATTTTCTGTTTGTTCAAAATTTGGAAGAAGGATTCCTGTTTCTGTAGTTAGGATAAGGGAAGGATTTAGTAATCATCAGTCCAAAATAAACAAATAACCTCTTTCATAACTCTACATCTTAAAGAAGCATTAACCTTGCAACAGTGCATATATGTTTTAAGAAAACAGCTATCTTTTTAAATTGTAAGGAAAATATCCTAGTAGCAACTATAATTATATACCATCTTATACATTTTCTTTTACAAATTACAATTTACTAAAGAGTCAAGTAGAGTATATTAAAGCAATTATTTGCATTTCTAAATCTGACACCTCTTTAACACAGCTTGGTTTGCTTCCCATGCATTTTTGTCCGAAAGAAGAGTAACATTTTAAATTGTGTTCGTTTTCCTCATAGGGGACCACACAATGGGACATGTTACCGTTCAGCAGGTACTTCTGGATACAGAAGTGTTAACTTAAAGAGCAGGAAAGCTTACGAGGAAGGAGAGAAGAAGATACTGTAGTTGAGTGACATTTCTTTTATTGATGAATGACTGCATTTCGATGTCTAATAGTACAACAAAGTACTCATAAGCCTACTGGAGATATTCAAGTTTTTAAAGAAGAATCAAATCAGGGCAGCTTGTTAAAGAAGATCGTGACGGTCATAGTAGGAGTAGAGGAGGAGAGAGTTAAAAGGGACAGGTGATATATAAACAAAGTTGGAAGGGACATTTTAGGCTTTGACAACTGGCAGACATTAGAAGAAATGGGGTGAGGAACTATAAAAAGATAATATGGGAAATCGTTCAGATGTGCATAAATGGGAGAGGAATACTAGAACTGCATTAGTAAGGATTAGTATTGTGCTAATGATGATGAGCTCAAGTACGGATTGCTTACTCTGGCATATCACTTTAAATCTGAAGGTCAAACAATTAGAAAATGTTGCATGGAAAAGGGACTGTCTCCGGTACATTTAAATATGTATTATGGACTTTCTGGGTCATAAAAGGGGACGTATAACTTGCAAAGGTATAGCATGGGAGTTTGCTACTCTTTGAATAATCTTGAGGTCTATTTGTTTTTGGTGTAAACTGAGACAAATCCATTTTGGGTATGAATATGTGGAAAACATTACAGCCCTACACTGCATGTTTTAGTAACTGCATGGATGTCTGCATTGTCCAGGATGAAGAGAGCTTGCAAGGACTGGAGATTCTTATTTAGACTCCTGGCATTGAACAGTAATACCCTTAATTTTGCTAGAGTTGGTAGTGCCAAGTCAGATAGTTTTCAAGTATATAAGGGCCAAAACAGGCAATATGGGACTAGACAATATTTGGGATCCTAGAGGTTACATGTGCAGACCATCACTGGCAAGCCAGCATTGTCTGTCAACCATATCCTTCCAGGCTGGAAATCATGTAACTCCTTCAAATGACACCAAGAACTAAGCCAATTATTAAAGTCAACTATCTTCTGTTCATATTGTGGCATCATCCTTGGAGAAGGTAGAATATTGCTCATTTCTAGGCTCATACTTGCCTGAGACACATTGCTTGAGAGCTCCAGCATGTGTCTCTTCACATGGTTCAGTGAGATATGTTCCTTGTCATTTACACCCATATTGGCTATGACTGAGTTATACTGGTACTTGTGGTTCAATGACCTGAGTGTGTGCACGATCTGTCAGATCCTGGCCCTTAATAGGCAATTGAGTGTGACTCTCTCCTTATTTAGATGGGTGAGTTTGAAATCTGCTTGTATTACAATGGAATCTGAAATAGTCAACCAAACAACTGCCGATGATGGAACCAATAATTTCAATCCTTTATTGAAGAGTAGGTTACGCACTTTCATTCACAATAATTGGAACTTCACCAGAACAAAGTTTTCCCTTCCATTCACCCTTTTTAGTCACATACTACAAGTCATATGACCAATTGCACTCATTTGTCAGGTGTTGTTTAACAACCACTTAAAAACTGTGTATAAAAAATATAACATTTAAAAAATACTATATTTAAAATATATAACATTTAAAATACATTTTAAACCTACCAAAATTCTAAATCTCATAATGTCTAAGTTTTAAAATAGGCACTAATGAACAACTCTCATTCAATCCAGGGTATAAGGTCGCATATAACTTAATCTGCCATTGAATTGCTTTCACATTAAGATGTTCATCAGTGACCTTCCTCTGCAAATCCATTTTAATACAATTTAAACAAAAAATCTAAAGTCATGAAAACTATGCTTAGAAATGTGTTTAAACAACGCATTTGCCAGTTTTTCATTCCTAATGTCGAAAAATGCTCATACATGTGATCCCTAAGCCTTCTAGAGGTTTTCCCCACATAAAAATACAGGCAATCATTGCACTGGGCCACATATATCACATTACTAGTGTTGCAATTATAATAATCTCTACTAGTATATTTCCCATTCTGAATAATAATATGGTCACCCACCAAAATATGCTTACATTGTCTACAGGCCCCACACTTATAGGTGCCTGTTTTATTTCTCCAAAGTCCATAGCAATATGATTAAATGGTATCTCCACAACAGGAATTTGGATTAATGAACTCTTATATCCAAGATGTGGAGCAGTTTTCTAGCATTTTGGGAGCACAGAAACATTCTATTTATTTCACTATGCATAGCTATTAAAATCTAGCTAGCACTTGTCTTAATTTTGTCTCTGCCCAGATGGCCTTTTAATATATCACTCTGCACTAACTTACACAAATTTGGCATTAGCAAACAATGTTGGCTTTCTTCTGTGTCTTTGCTTACTCTATATAAGAGGTTGCACTTTAACAGAAAACAGAAGAAAAAACTAATGAGAACATCCATTTCTTTATCCTTCCCTACAGCCTTGGTTATAGTCCCTCTTTCTCTCAAGGATCATCTTCCCATTGTGCTTTATTGCAATGCATTTGGTTTATCTGTAAGTCAAACTAAATCAGAATCAGTTTCTTAAGTAGTTTAGCTCATGGTGGAAGGTGCAGCTTCGTCTTCCCAAACTACTGCCATTGCAGCTTCTTCTACTTATTCTCCCTCAAAGGCAGTAGTGGCTCATGACTCCAAAGCAATATGTGCAGCAGGAAGCAACTTAATGTGTGGGGCTAATAGGAATGGGATGGGGCTATATTAGTGCAGGTTGATGACCACTAGCTGTGATCAAACACAAGCTGGACTCAGTGATTTTCACACAAAGAATACTTAGTACCTGTTCATTCTAGTCACTTTACTGAATATATGCTCAGCAGATATCTGATTGCAATCAGGAAAAGCCAGCCTTAGGCATAGTGGAGCTCTAGAAAAATGACTTCATAGGGTCCCCATTGCACACTCATCTAGCCAGCAACCCTATTGCACCTTCCTCTCTCCCTACCCAGGTTCCATACCATCCAGGTTTATTAATGTTTCTATTTTTTTTTTCAAAATTCTCTCACTTTTGTCTTTTTTCCTCCATCATTTTAGCACACCTTAATTTGTAAGGCTGCATTGCAATAAGTGTGGGAGAAGTAACTATTAATCCCGGGGTGGCTTGCAGAAGTCAGAGGATTTAAATGCTCTAAGGTACATCTAAGTAGCTTTGATGACATGAAAAAAAAATCATTAGTATAGAAGGCAATTCAGTCTTGTTTTTTTTTCAAGGAAAACATACGTTTGTTCAAAGCTTAACGTTCAGAACTGAAAAAATAGCAGTTCCCAATAAAATGAGAAGACAATTGTTTGCAAGGATATGTAAATGTTCTCTAGTGCCTGCCTCATTTCACCTCCAAAAACAGATATTGTGTGTGTGAGATAGCGAGAGAGAGAAAGAGAGAGAGTTAGCTTCTGTGTACCTCTCTGGTATTAGACTGGGATGAAAGTAGAACCACTGGCATACACTGTGCAGCAGAGGGTATGTAGATGGAAACCAGAATACCTAGATAAAATCCAAACACAGAGACAAGGACACCATGCAGACTCCATCTAAAAGGAATCACATTCAAAACCCAACCAAAGAATCAAGCATTATGAGATGCAAATGTCACTCGCTGCACCACTGTGATAATGATCAGGTGCTATCACACGCATCTTGCCCAGGCTGTCAGAGACAGCCACTTAGTTAGTACAATACTGATGTTAAATTGCCAAGGAAAATGAAATACATTATGGCCAGCTTGCTATTTTTAGACATACAACACTCTTTTCCAAACATAAACGCTAATTTTCATTCCAGACAGTCCCATACCCATCAGTTACAGCCACTTCACTGACTGCACACAGTTTAGATTTCTGATTGTGTTGCAAATAGCCATAGTAAAGCATTTAAGCTAGTTTCTTATACATGCACGCTAGTTCTATAGTTCTGCAAAGCCAGAATAATGTCCGATCAACATAAGCAAATGACAGCAGCACCAGTCAATTCCTTCCACGGATATTTTCTATGCCCAACAATTGCAGACACATAAGATTGTAATAAAATAAAAAAATGGTACTTGGCCCTAGTGATTTATTTCAATTTCCACCCCCCCACACACACACACACACACAAACTTTATGGTTGCATTCACCTCAGATTTGTCTTTAAGTCTAAATGAGTGAATACATGCTTAATTATGACAACATGTATTTCATTTTACCTCAGTCAGAATGATAAAGTGTGCAAAGAATTGCAACCTCTAACTTATATGTGCATAGACAAATGCACACACAAACCCATAGCACATTATGGCAGAGTACCCTCCAGATGTCTAGTTTGGATCAAGTAAAAGAATAAATACATAAATAATGGCCATGTACATTTCAACTTGATGCTGCCAGAACCACACAGAGCAATTTAGTGCAACCCCTTGTGAACACATCTAAATACACACACACACACACACACACACACACACACACACACACACACACACACACACACACACACACACACACACACACACACACAAAATCATGTGAGCATCAATTGCATTCCGTTGTATGACTGCGACTGCACATTTCCCATTAGATTGTGATCAAATGAATAAATAAATACAGAGATAAATAATAATGTATCCTGTAAACTCACTGCTTTCAAAATACAGTGTGCAGCACATTGCAACCTCCATAACTCTTAATTTATTCCCTTAAGAAACAAAAATAATGTTACAAAACAATGAGTGCCAAAGGGGCAAAGTCACAGACAGATATTGCAGTTAAACACCTAGAAAGCTGCCAGAATAACAGGCTTTGTATTATCATACTTTCCTGAAGGCTATTAAGTTTTAAATTTAAATGTCTGTCATTATTTAGTGAATGCAGTCTTCACTGATTTGACAGTAAAACCACAAAACCCAAACTTTATGAGAAACAGACCAAAATATGAGTCAAATTCAGGCACATTCTGTGACATCAGGGACAGCTGAGAACCTCTATGCCCACCCACACACACATGCACATGCACACACCCACACACATGCCCATACACACACACACAAACACACACAGTGACATACATGCACGCATGCACCTATACACACACACACTTACATAATTGAATAAAAAAGTACTTACTTTTCAACTTGCTGCCAATGGCAGGCATGGTGCTTATAAACAATAAATACTATACGCTTAGGACAGTTGAGCCATTAGCAATGGATCTTACCTGCTTCATACTGATGCCTGATAAGATGCTTATCATGAAGGCTGGCAGCCCAGCTAGATTGAATTTTGTAAATAATCCTATGTCATTTGTAAACATTAATATGATCCACAGGCTTGTTTTACAAATGTAAGAGAACTATATGATTAAACTATGTGTTATGTGCTGAGCTTTAAAAATGTAACCACAGTGCACTCTGCTGGAGAAGAGCAGAAATGTATATGGACTATATGCTAGTGCAAATGTATGTTTTCATAGTAGAGGTTGGGACATACAGAGTTAACTTGCAAACTCTGAGAAAACAAGTAAAAAGTTGTATGATATGCTATCAAGTTGGTTTACCTCAGCTAACGGACAGGATGTCTAGACTAAGGCTTCTTTCTATTGTCTGGAAACAGAGGTAATTATAGATTTCAAAGGTAATTGTTTTACAACTTTCAGTTTCAGGCAAGCTTCTAAGAGATACCTGTCAATTTCTAAGAGATAAGTATTGTTCATAGAGACATGCTAAATTTTGTTGGTATCTGTTTAGCCTGGGAACTAGATGCAGGTGTCAAATAGTGATGTCATCTAGCTAACTCAGCAGTAATGTGCATTATTAATTTAAGAACTATCTCAGAGAGAAAGTCTGTGCATTTTGTATTTTGTTCTGGACCTGTAAACATCTCTTTAGCATGTCTCACCAATATCTGCCTTGCTCTGTAAGTAAGACATTTAGGGCATAGTATCTCTTAGAGATAGATAAGAATATAGCAAGATTAGACTAGATGTTTTCGGTATTTATGTGACACTGTTCTGCAATGTTGTTTTAAAATATTTCTTGTGATTCTGAGCATTGTTGTCACTGTGTTGAGTTAATGAGTATTGTCTTGTGATTTTATTTATTTTTAAATACATTTAAACCTTTTAATTGTGGCTCATTTTGTATAGAGATATTTAAGCTTTTAGAGTACTTGCATATTTATTTGGTGATACTGTACAGGTCACTTTGGAATAGCCTTACCATTTGGGTAATAGTAACATTGCACAGTAGAATTGGTCAACCTTGGTAAGGGCTTTTAAAGTAGCTGATGAGGGTAGTTGGTGGCAGGTGATACTACTGTATAGTCTGGGCAGAAGGAGGCATAGCTAGTGAAACTGTGCCAGACTTCCCTAGGAGTGTCTGTATGTTTGTATATAAATCAAATTTCAAAGTGTATGTGTGTCAGCTACTTGGGCAGGGACATGAAGCACTGTTTGGACAGAGAGGATGGTGGAGGTTTTGGCTTGACCACTTGGCTGAGATCGTAACCCTATAGCTGTGCCAGTGGGGAATTTTATTGGTGATTTGGAGAGAGAGGGAAAAAACAGCCCCAGACTGACTGTGATCTCTATGTGCTCTTAAGGGAAATTGTAATATACTGTGTGTGTACTTGACATCCTCCCAATGTGCATGTCCCTCACTGGTGTTAGTGGTGAGGATTGAGGCTCCTTGATTACTGGGCCAGTAGAAAGGCATCACATATTAATTGTTTGGCAGTGGTGGGATATCTACATCAAATATTAACTGGTTGATAGTGGTGAAATAGCCACATCACATATTAATTGGCTTTTAGTGGTGTGGCTATTGAATTTCTCTAGCTTATGTACACTGATCACTGAAGGTGATTTTGTACTCTAAATCAGCCATACAGTGAACATTCAGAGTTCATATCACAATTGTTTTATTTCTTGTGTTAGCTTAATTACTTAGGGAGATCAGGCAAGCATTTCAGCAGAGGAGTATGGCATGCTGACAAGGAGCCAGTTGGCTGAGATGTATCAGGCTAAAGGACTGGTACATGCCAACCTGACTAAGGCAGACATGATTGCAGCTTTAGTCACAGCTGCATCAGAGAATAAGAACCAGGAGGTTGATCAGACTGGCCGTGGGGATGTACAACTCTCAGAAAAAGAACAGCTCAACCTTTCCAAAGAGGACTTAAAAATCTGTCTGGAGCTAAAGAAACTTGAGTTGGAGGTCAAGTGTTTGGAAATGGAAGCAGCAGAGAGACTGAGACATCTGGAAGCTCAGGAGAAGGAGAAGCAGAGGCAAAATGAAAAGGAAATGCTGACTCTTTGCCAGTGTCATAGAGGTAATGGGAAAGGGAGTAACCAAACCCCAGAAGCAATAAAGGTCAGTAAATTTCTTCCACAATTTACAGAGGGGGATACTTTTGATAGTTTTATTCATATGTTTGAGAGGGTATGTAAACAGTATAATGTTGAGCAAGGGCTCTGAGTACGGTTCCTGACCTCCTTACTCCATGGTAAAGCTGTAACTGTTCTGTCCAAACTGTCTGATAATGACTGTCTAAATTATAATGTTATAAAGAATTGTTTGCTAGAATTTTTTAAGCTAACACCTGAAGCTTACAGGAAAAAGTTTTGTAAGCATAGATGCATGGCAGATGAAAATGTGTGCGAATATGTTGCTGAAATAAGCACTTATTTTCATAGGTGGGTGACTGGATGTCAGGTCACCAATTTTGAAGGGCTGGCAGACAAGCCCTTAGCACATTGCCTGAGGACATGAGAATCTGATTAGCTGATAGACAATGTCTTACTGTAGATGAATTGGGGAAGAAGGGAGACCTATACTTAGCACAGGAAAGGGATACCCAGTGCTGCTCATGGGTCTAAAGGAACCTATAATGGGCAGCCCAGACTTCCCCAGCAGAATCTGCCTCTGGCTGGGGAACACACTAGTCCATGTACACGTCCAGGACCTAGGGTTAAATGTTTTGAATGCAACCAGTGGAGCCATGTATATAGCATATAGAAGTCCATGGAGGCAAGGTGGGTAACAAAAGGTGAGAGAGCCATTAAATGGGAATGACAAACTGCCAACAGTAGACTGTCTTGAGACAGCAAGGGTACCAAACTACCACAAGAGGTTATATCATATCTTAGAGAATGTCATAGAGACCATTGCTAAGAAAGACACAGTCTCTGACATAACCATTATGAAGCCTGCAATGGTTAAAGAGGAGCACTACTTGCCTGGGCAGTCTACTCCAGTCATGGCTTTAGGAGGGACCCCATTCCAAATACATTTGGCTAGGGTTCACCTTGACTGAGAGGGTGGAAATGGAAGCCAGCAAGTAGGTGTGTTTGAGGATATCCCTGCAGATGTCCTGATATAAAATGATTTTGATAATGCAGTGCCGTGTGTTCATGTAGTTACACACAGTCAGGCTTGGAGACAAGCATGTGGGTCTGGTTGCCTGGGAAAGACCCAGACAGACCACACACACTTGCAGCCAGGACTGGTGAGGTGGTTACTTCAGGGAGGGAGCTACCTGGTAGCAGTCAGACTGAAGGTGAGCCACAGCTGCTCGTGGGTACTGATGTTCCCTTGGACAGAGTAACTGCAAGGGCAAAGGTGATTAGTAGTACCCAGGCTGACAGTGAGGCACTGCTGTCAGAAGATACCAGACTTCCTGTGAAAGGGGAGCTGAGAGGGGCTTCAAAGAGAGAAATTATACAGGCTCATCTCTCAGACCCTACATTACAAGGCCTGAGAGAGGTAGCTAGTGAGGCACCTGATTATCAAGGGAAGGGGGATCTGTATACTGGGACAAAGTGTTACTGTTTAGAATGTGGAACCCCTAAGGAAGGGCTAGAGGGTGAGAGAATACAGCTGTTGGTAGTGCCCATAGCCTACCATCTGGCACTTCTAGCCATTGCCCATGATATTCCCTTTGCATATGGGCATAAAACATACAAAGAGACATATTATGCAGAACTTCTATTGGCCTGGGATTTCCAGAGATGTAACAGGATACTGCAGGACCTGTGAGCAGTGTCAGAAAGTAGGTAAGGCAGGAGACAAAATGAAAGCTCATTTGATGCATCTGTGATTGAGGAGCCATTTCAGAGGGTAGCTATGATTATTTTGGGGCCTCTAAGTACCCCAAGTTCCACAGGGAAAACATATATCCTAGTGGTAGTAGATTATGCTACAAGATACCTTGAGGCAGTGGGTCTGTCCTCTGAGACAGAAATGGTGGCAAATGCTTTGCTGGAAATTTTCAGCATGGTAGGTTTCCCAAAAATAAATATTGGATGACAGAGGTGCCAATTTCATGTGAGACCTGCTGGCTTGTCTGTGGATGTACTGTGAGGTGAACCACCTAAAGACCACCCCTACCATCCCCAGACTAATGGTCTTATTGGGAGGTTAAATTTTACACTCAAGACCATGCTACAGACATATGCAGACCAGTGTATGAGGAAGTGGGACAAATATTTGCCCCATTTGTTGCTTGCATACAGAGAGGTTCCCCAGAAACCCCCAGGGGTTGCAACCCATTGAGTTGCTGTATGGGCATACGGTGAGGGGACCTCTAGATTTACTTTGAGACGAGTGGGTGGGTGAATGTGAATCCCACAAATAAGTCTGTTGTGGCATATGTCCTAAACCTCAGAACAAGACTCAGGGAACTCTTGGGCTTGGCCCAGGGGAACCTGTCAGAAGCCCAACAGCAGAAAAAGGTCTGGTATGACAGAAATGCTCAAGCTAGGGAGTATGCTGTAGGGTAGCAGGTAATGGTTTTCATTCCTATCAGACACAGTAAGCTGCAGGCAGCTTGGGGAGGACCCTATGAGGTAGTTAAGAAGGTCAGTGAAGTTATCTACATGGTAGAACTGCTAGGCAGGAGGCAGGGGCACAAATAGTACCATGGTAACATGTTGAAACCTTGTCATGATAGGGAAGCCTTTGTGCTGAGTATTTGCAGTGGATTGCAGGAGGAGTCTGAGAGAGATGTGGTGACTGATCTCCTCAGTGAGGCTCGGACTGACACCTCAGTGGAAGGGGTAGCAATGTTCCAGCAGCTATCTCCTAACCAGGTTTAAGAAATCCAAGCATTGTTACAGGAGTTTGGGGACATGTTCTCTGGGAAACCAGGGTGCACCCACCTGGTGCAGCACTATGTGGATACAGGACCCCAAAGGTCTATTAGGAAGACTCCTTTAGGGTGCCTGAGAGAGTCAAACAGACTCTGAGGGAGGAGATACAGGAAATGTTGGAACTAGGGGTAATTCAGGAGTCCAGCACTGGGCCTCCCCAGTGGTGTTGGCACCAAAGAAGGATGGCAGCTGGGTGGGGATAAGTATCTTACCACCACTGATATTACCAATGGTTACTGGCAGGTGCCCTTGACTCTCAGTGCTAGAGAGAGGTCAGCCTTTGTGACTCCTTTTGGCTTGCATGAGTTCACAAATATACCCTTTGGGATGAAAAATGCCCAAGCAACTTTCCAGAGGCTAGCAGATCATATCCTAGCAGGAGCAGGAGATTTTGTCCTTGCTTACCTAGATTATATTTCCATCTACAGCCATTCCTGGCAAGAGCACCTACAGCATGTCAGGGAGATGCTGGGCAGACTACAGAGGGCAGAATTGACCATCAAGCCCAGCAAATGTCAGGTGGCTATGACAGAGGTCTCCTACATGGGACATAGAGTGGGGAGTGGTAAGATCAGGCCAGAACTGGCCAAAGTGGAAGCCATTCAGGCATGGCCTGCACCTATTATCAAAAAGCAGGTGATAGTATTTTTAGGGACAGCAGAATACTGAAGAAAGTTTGTCCCCAGTTATAGTACCATAGCTGCTCCAATCACAGATCTGACAAGGAAAAACAGGCCAGATAAGATAGTGTGGACCTCAGTATTTGAACAGGCATTCCAGAAGCTTAAAGGCATTTTGGGAGACCCTCCCCCCTGTGTTAGCCATTCCAGATTACAGCAAATAATTTGTTGTGCAGGTGGATTATTCGAACCATGGGGTGGGGGCTGTACTTAGCCAGATTTCTTCAGATGGAGAAGAGCACGTAGTGGTTTATCTCAGTCATAGGCTCCAACCCAGGGAAGAATGCTATGCAGCTCAAGAAAAGGAATGTCTAGCCATAGTATGGCACTGTAAGAAACTTCAGCCTTATCTGTATGGAAGTGAATTCACTCTAGTTGCAGATCACAATCCCTAACATGGTTACATTGAGCCAGCCAGCAAAATGCCATGTTGCTAAGGTGGACCTAGGGTTGCAAGCATATGATATGACAGTGCAGCACTGCAGTGGGGTTAGCAATGCCAATGCAGATGGGCTCTCAAGACAGGGAATGGGTTAAGCTATTCCCAAATAAGTTCAATCCTCTCAAACAAGGTTTCTCAAGGATCACTTGTAAAACTAGCTTGAGTTCTCATGGGGGGGGGGGGTTGTGAAGACTGCCAGCCCAGCTAGATAGAATTTTGCAAATAATCCTATGCCATTTGTAAATATTAATATGATCCACAGGCTTGTTTTATAAATGTAAGAGAACTATATGTTATGATTAAACTACATGTTATGTGCTGAGCTTCAAAATGTAACCACAGTGCACTCTGCTGGAGAAGAGAAAAAATGAATATGGACTATATGCCTGTGCAAATATATGTTTTCATAGCAGAAGTTGGGACATACAGAGTTAACTTGCAATCTCTGAGAAAATAAGTAAAGGGTTTTACGATCTGCTATAAAGTTGGTTTACCTCAGCTAAGAGACAGGGTGTTTAGGCTAGGGGCCCCTTTCTATTGTCTGGAAACAGAGGTAATTACAGGTTTCCAAGGTAATTGTTTTGCAACTTCCAGTTTTAGGCAAGCTTGTAAGAGATAAGTGTCAGCTTCTAAGAGATAAGTATTTTTCATAGAGACATGTTAAATTCTGTTGGTATCTGTTTAGGCTGGGAACTAGATGCAAGTGTCAAATTGTGATGTCATCTAGTAACTCAGCAGGAATGTGTATTATTAATTTAAGAACTATCTCAGACAGAAAGTCTGTCCATTTTGCATTTTGTTCTGGACCTGTAAACATCTCTTCAGCACTGCTCATCTGTATCTGCCTGCCTCTGTAAGTAAGACATTTAGGGCATAGTATCTCTTAGAGATAGATAGGAATACAGCAAGAGTAGTCTAAATGTTTTCTGTATTTCTGTGAGACTGTTCTGCAATGTTATTTTAAAATATTTCCTGTGATTCTGAACTCTGTTGTCAGTGTGTTAAGTTAATGAGTATTGTCTTGTGCTTTTATTATTTATTATTAAATATATTTAAAATTTTTAATTGTGGCTGGTTTTCCATAAAGATATTTAAGCTCTTAATGTACTTGCATATGTATTTGGTGATACTGTACAGGTCACTCTGGAATAGCCTTAAAAGTTCTGGTCACACTTAATTTGGGTAATAGTAACATTACATAATAGAATTAGTCACCCTTTGTAAGGGCCTTTATAGTAGCTGATAAGGGTGGTTGGTGGCAGGTGGTACTACTGTATAGTCTGGGCAGAAGGAGGCACAGCTAGTGAACTGGTGCCAGCCTTCCCCAGGAGTGTCTGTGTATTTGTTTATAAATAAAATCTGAAAGTGTATGTGTGTCAGTTACTTGGGCAGGGACACAAAGCACTGGTTGGACAGAGAGGGTGGTGGAGGTTTTAGCCTGACCACTCAGCTGAGATCTTAACCCTATAGCTGTGCCAGTGGGGAGTCTTATTGGGGATCTGGAGAGAGAGAGGGAAAAAGCAGCCCCAAACTGACTGTGATCTCTGTGTGCTCTTAAGGGAAATTGTACTTTACTGTGTGTGTACTTGTCATCCTCCTAATGTGCACATCCCTCTCTGGTGTTAGTGGTAAAGATTGAGGCTCCTTGATTACTGGGCCAATGCAGGGGCATCACACTTGTTCTCAAAATGGCATGAAGACATGTAATATGGCATAATCACCTCATTCTGCATCTGGATTAAGTGTAATGCCAGGGTGTTTTGAATATAGCCCTATGTGTGGAGTAAGACAATTTCTTTCTTTCTTTCTTTCTTTCTTTCTTTCTTTCTTTCTTTCTTTCTTTCTTTCTTTCATTACTACCTCAGATGTCCTCATATCCATGCATGAGTGGGAGGTCCAAGCAGTAGAAATAAAAGAGAGAGTTGGAAAGTTAACTACTACTTTAAATTTAAAAATAATAGTCAACTTTCTGACTTTAAATAAAATAGAATTATTTTCCTACTAGTTAGCTGCAGCCCAGAAGCCAGTACTTGAGTCATCCTGTCTCAAGAGTAGTTCTTCAAAAAATCAACTTCTGTTTTACTCTCTCTGCTGTCACTACAAGCCTCTCAAGTGCGTTATTCCCCTTTTGCTTGTTCTCCGTTTGTTTTAGTGTGAGTGGATGCTATCCTCTCAATTTATTTTCCTTCTCACAGTTGCCCTCCCTTACAGCAACATTTGTCTTCAGTTTTGTTCTCTCATTACTTACAGATTCCTGTTGTTTATTGATTGTCTTTATTTGAGTTTTCTATTTGACACCATCAAACATTTTACTACCAGTCTTACTTTTGGCACTCACTTTGTTCTGAAGGTCCTCACATAAGTCATTTTTTTAATTCTCTTTTACCTCTTGTTCTTTCTGTGTTAATTTATAGCAATATTCATATTATATTACTAAACAAAACTCTTTTAACACACACTATATAAACATTCTCTAATGCATTCACTTTATTGCTAAAAGTTTAATTATGTTCCAAATGGTGCATCTACAGTCTTACTGGTTTATCAGAACTAAAAGTACAATTATAAAATGTTATGGCTTGTAAATCAAAGTGTTCATAAGAGTTTCTAGACAGTTTCATTATGTAACCAACAACACCTTGCCATTACCCAACCACAGGTTATATAATCCCTTCAGATGTAGGGCTAGGCCTGTTGGTCACCCAGTCATCCAATTTCTGTTTGAAGGATGATAATGTATTGCACTGATTAACTTACAGGGAATGTATTCCAGAGATGGGAGAAGTGCTGCTTAATAAATCTATCCATCTTATTCACTTTACCTTCTCATGAAGAGTTGGGCCATTGGTTCTAGCATTTGCTATGTTGTTTGACTTGCAGGGATATAGGAGCTCAGTGACAATAGGGTCTTTAATAGTGTGGTAGGTAAGGCACAGATTGCCCTTCGAAAGCCTATAAGGTGCCAAGAAAGGAATTAAAGCTTTCAGCCTGTCTTGTTAGCTCTTGGTCTTTACACCCGGAATCAGCATTGTTAGGAATCTCTAGGTGTTTGATGTGTTGAATGAGGTTATTTGCCAAAGGCTGTGTTTTACTCTGTAACTGGTCTAATCAGTGCTAAATATAAAGAACAATGCCATCTTTAGATCTGGATAACCTACTTGTGCTAAGGAGAAGGTCTTTTTGACTAAAGTTACCGGATGATGACTGAAGGAGAGGGAACTGCCAACCTAGATACCCAGGTCCCTGACTACATTTTCATTTAGTAGTGAGGCATTGTCTATATCGCATGCTGATGGCAAAGACTGTTTGCCAAATTAAATCATACTATACTTTCTTTGCATTTAATTTGAGCCCATTTTCAATTCACCAGGTATTAATAAGAGTAAGCTCTTTCTGAATGGTACAGGTCTCACAAGGGGGTCTTGACAATGGCAGACAGTTTCTAATCAGCTGCAAATTTAATTAATGAAATGCCTTTGCTCATATTTTCCTCATCAACAGGGCAAGGGTCAACTGAAACAGAGTGTCATTCAAACAGCCAACAGCCATCCAGCCATCAGTGGCAGTTCAAGGTTGTTTTTTTTTTGTTTGTTTTATGATCAAACTCAAACACATCCAGTGTAGAGCTGAGGAGGTGAAAGCAATGGTCTGCTGGCTGAGGACACTCCCTTACTTCCATAAGGATTATGCCTTCTATGCAGCCCTGCTTCTCTGCCTTGAGAACAAGTGGTGATCTCTCTCTGGTCTCCACCATGATGATTGCACCCTCCTATGAGTCCATGAGTGCATACAACCTTCCCCATCCTTGAGAGTGCAGGTTGGCCATGTCCCTCCACTCCTCACCTCTCCCTTCCTGGCCCTCCAATGCTGGAGCTGCATTTACTTGGGCTGCATTCATGGTTCCATCCTTCAGTCCCAAAGAGCCAATAGTAGTTGGAATATAGGGTCATAGGTTCATAGGTTGGTACTAGGCTATCTGCCCTAGGGCCTATACAAGTCTAGCCATAGCAATTCCCTGGCTATTTCTTCCCACACTATTTACTTCCCTGGACCCCTGTCTAGCAGGGTGACTGACGTGATCCCCGGGGTGAATATAGGTTCATAGGTTGGTACTAGGCTATCAGCCCTAGGGCAAAATTAACAACCTCTGCTAGACTTGAACCCAGGACTATGCACACCATAGCTAAAGTTATTTACCTCTAAGCCACCTTAGGAGAAACACTTTCTATATGTAGTAAGCAATAGTTTGCTCTAAGTGAATTGCAAAGCTGCAAGTTATGCAAGGTCCCTGAATTGCACACCTGCTTGGTTATCTCAAACAATATGTCATGGACTGTTTATTGTCAGTCCTATTAATAAGTGTTAAACACTCCTCTTCAGTTTTGAAATGTGGAAAAGGTGGGGCTAAGTGCACAGCCAGCCTTGCCTTTCTAATGGAATTTACCATTATAAGTTACTTTCACTGTGACTTTTCTTAATTTGCTGATAGCTTTACAGAGGCATCCAGAGGAAGAGACTTTTCACTTTTATTTTTGTTTTGTTACCTTGACAAGTGTCCCACTAGACATAACTATTTAATCGGTTTCCCTTTGAATTGTCATCCACCATGTGTCCAACGTGCATAACCCCAAAAGTACAGCTGCAAAAAATGACAATGCCGATTCACCATGTGTTTGAATGGCAAATAAGCGAATGCTTTTTTGCCAATCAAACACATGGATCAAATGTCAGAAATGGCTTTCCAGCAAACCATTTTCAACATTTGATCCTTTGAAGTTCTCTGCATTTTGGTAATATGGGTCACACGACAGGACGATCGCACATACCATGTGCGACAAAATGAAGGTAAACCATTTCATCTTCTTTCATAGAATGCATAAAAGCTATTTTGAACCATTAATTTGCATGGTTGAAACTAAAGTGCATCCGTCTTCTGTTGAGTTTGTCATGATTGCATCACAGTTTCATTAGGGGTCAGTGGTTTGTTTTATTTTAACCACAACATAAACAACATTGTTTATATGTCAAGGAATTCTACTTTGAAAGCCTATTTTACCTTTATTTACTGTGACTAGTTTGAAGGATATTTAGCATTTTGCTTGTGAGAAGTGATAAATATTGGGACATTTGGTGTGTGTTTGGGAGAGGTATAAATTGCACCATCATTCTCATGCAAAAAAAAATAAAAATAAAAAAATAAGCATCCAAGTTATGCCTACCCTCTATACATCAGTATTTCAGACATTTTTAACAGTTGGCATGAAACATAAACAGAATAAAAAGAAAATACTATATATTAAAGCTGTTCAAGAATTTGCACAGCCTTAGATTCAACTTTATGAAAAGCATTGACATCTTTCTTTCTCCTTTTCTTTTAGGACTGTAGTCCATTGGAGGAATGTGTTGATTTGCCATGACAAAATGGCTTTGTTTAAGTCCAAAATATTTTTGAATGCCTATGTAATTATATGTATATATTTATATTAACAGTTTGTCTATTATTTCTTATGCCTGTTGGTTAAGGATCACTTGTCTCCAATATATTAGTAGGCACATTCTCCATAGGAGGAGTGAACCTAAGGACCACCCTACTGCTCACAGCAGATAGGTAAGCTTGGTAGTTACTAGTCCTAAGTTTCTAAGCCCCATGTGTTTTGTTGTAACATATGATGTCTAAGTTAGCAGGGATGGATGCTTTGGGAACATCCCTTCATTGGGCTCAAGGTGAGATATACACCTTGTAGACCATCCTGTTTACTCAACTTGGCAAATGTTCTGAGACCCACTCACCAATAGGGCTGCAAAGAAGAGTTCACACCCAACTGCATACCATCCCCATCCATGTCCCACTGGAGAATAGTAACCAGACAAAGTCACATCACTCCTTTTTCATGCAGTATCGGCATCATTAAATGGCTGAATCACTAACAGAGCTCTGGTTTCCTGGGTTACACTTAATGACTTGATTATTCCATGCCAGTACAGATGGCTACATCATGTGCATACTTGAGTTTATTGGTTTCTTTTTATTAGAACTGCATTTTGTTCAGAACATAATTTGCTTTGTTATGTTTCTTGAAGGACCTTTTGTTTAAGAACATTTGCTTACCGCACGTTTGACACAGTTTATTGTGCAATAGTCAGGACAATATTTAGTGCACAGCATGATATGCCAACAATACACTGCATATTTAAGTATTTTTATAAGTGCTAATGTTTAACTCTCAATATTTGCCTACATCATTTTTGCCCGCTTTTAAGTAAATAATGTTGCCAAAAATGGTATGTTAGCATCCTCAAAATATAAAGATAAACAGAACTAAAAGCTTATAACTTTCCCAATTCTAAAATTATTTATTTAATGTATATGGAAAGCAAGCAATAAGTTCATAGGTTCATAGGTAGGAACTAAGCTATCGGCCCAAGGGCTTAAGTCAGCCTAGCCAACAAGGTTCCCTGGCTTACACCACCCAAGAAAGCTCTTTTCCTGTGCCCCTGTCGAGCAGAGCAACAGAAGTGATCCCCGGGGTGTATTTCCTATTTCCCATCCACTCATCGAGATTTTTCTTGAAGAGTGCTAATGAAGAACTTTGCTTGACATAGATGGGTAGTGTGTTGCAGAGTATGGGAAGTCTCTGGCACAGGAATCTATCCCTCCAGCATGTCCTGTTTATTGTGGTGAAAAGGTTTAGGTCCCTAGAGCGTGTAGCTCAGATGGATTGGGATTTCTTTAGGTGTAGCATGTCCAGCAGCTCTGGGTTTGACATAGCTTTATATGTTAGGCAGAGATCACCTCAGAGTAGGCGATATGCTATGGAGTAAAGCTGGAGTTTTTTGAGACAGTCAGAGCAGGGCATCTGTTTGAGGCCAGTAATCATCTTTTTGAGGTACTTCTGTGGCCTTTCCACCTGCTGCAGATGTCTTGTGAGGTACATTCCAAAAAGGGTATTGCACTCTATAATGGGTCTAATGAGTGTCGAGTAGAGGGGAACAATGACCTCTTTTTTCCTGGATGAGAACCCTTTTTTGATGAGGTCTGCCATGTAGAAGAATTTCCTGACTACTGTGGTGATGTGATTATCAAAGGAGAGACTAGTGTCCACCTGGGTCCCAATGTCTCTCGTCACACATTCGGCATTAAGTAGACTGCTGCCTATGTGATAGTTCATGGGTACTTAGTTTTTACCAAAGGAATGACAATGCACTTTTTGGCATTGAGCTTGAAGCCATGACTCTGACACCAGGCATCTGTCTCAGTGAGGCCCTTCTTTAGGATGTCCACATCATTTGGGGACTCAGCTATGGCTCTTAGCTTGCAGTCATCTGTGAACTTTGTTAGCCAAAGGCCTTCTGTGTTAGCCTGTACTTCAGAGAAGTAGATACCAAACAGGAGAGGTCCCAGGACTGAACCCTGTGGTACTCCACCTGTCACTGGTTTGAAGTCAGATTTGGAGTCTGCAACTTTTACAGTGAGCAAGTTGGCAACCCATCTTGTGACATAGGGATTTATACCTAGTTTACTGAGTTTAGCTATAATTCCAGAATGGGGGATGGTGTTGAAAGCCTTGACGAGGTCAAGATAGACTGTGTGAACCACCTTACCCTCATCTATGGCTTTGGTGACTGCCTCAAAGAAGTTGATCAGGTTCAGGAGGCATGACCTGCCTTTCATGAACCCGAACTGGGTGGGGTCCAGAGTTTGGAGGTTACCAATGTCTTTATTTATGAGTTCCATGATGATACATTCCATGGCCTTACAGACCAGGCTCATCAAGCTGATAGGGCGATAGTTCCCAGGATCAGTGGTGGCTCCCCCTTTGTGGAGTGGGATAACTGTTGCTGTGCACCATTCAGTGGGCACAAAGCCTGATGTGAGGCTATGATTGAACATGGCGCTTAGGTGGGGTGCCAGTTCTTTCTGAGGTTCATGTAAAACGCAGCCTGGGATGTTGTCCGGTCCCATGGATGCTGTGTTTTTGGCTTTAGAGAGTGCAGCTTTTACCTGTGTAGTTGTGATTACAGGGACTCTGCATTCTTCCTGTATAGATATGGGCCCTTTAGTGGGTGAGAGGGGGGGTAAAGTTAGCACTGAACCTATCTGCCATGATGTTGGCAATATCAGTTGGTTCTGTAATTTTTTAATGCCGTTGTGCTGTAACTCAGAGCAGATCTGAGTGTTGCCATTGAGATTCTTGACATAGCTATAGAATGCTTTGTGGTTGTCCCTAGAATCAGTGGTGATTTTGTTTTCGTAGCGAGCTTTGGAGGATCTTATAAGGGATCTCAGCTTCTTACTGAGGCTGACCAGGGAACTCCTCCACTCATGGGATTTTACTCTCTTTTGCAACAGTTTCTTCCTTCTGTTGTAGAGTTTGTTTATGGCAGGGAGGATAGCATCTTGGTTCTGTTTGGGATAGCACAATCCATGCACTTGTGTAAGTGCTTATAGAGTGCATCTGTGTAGGATTCAGCAGTTGTAACTGTATTGTCCATCTGCATGGGTGTCATGAAGTTCGCCACTTCTGTCTTAAGAAGCATGAAGTTGGCTTTGGAGAACTTTTTTACCATGGTTTCCTTAATGGGGGGTGGGGCAGGATGTGGATATCTAGGGTGATTAGCTTATGGTCGGATCTGACCAACAAGGAGTTGACTTCAGGTGTGGAGCACCGGTCACTCATGTTAGTAATAACTAGGTCTAGGATATTGTTGTCCCTGGTGGGGGTGTGAATAAGTTGATCCAGGGCATTGGAATTTATGAATTCCAGAAAGCATTGAGTGAAGGAGTTGGTACATGAGTAGTTTTCCCAGTTAATCATGGGGTAGTTAAAATCCCCCATTATTAGGGTGTTTGGTTAAACCCTAATATTTTCCAGTATATCAAGAAAAGAGGAGTGGGAATCCTGGGGCATGGTGGGGAATCTGTAGTAGGCTACAATTTGGATTGCAGTTTTGCCCAGAGTTAGTTGCACTTGGATAACTTTGGATGCATTATGCTGAGCAACTAGCATGGAGGTGTGGATATCCTTAATGAATATGGACACACCTCTGCCTTTGGTGTTCCAGTCCAGGTTAGGTGGCCGAAAAGTGTGGTATGAGTTATAGCCTGGTAATGCAGGGCTGCTCTCTGGAGTCTTGAACCAGATCTCAGTCACTGCACGGACATCGATGTTCTCCATTTTAAGGAGTGCCTTGAGGGAGTGCATTTTGAGATTTAGACTTCTAGCATTGAGTAGCATTACCCTCAGTTTTTGCTTGCCTGTTCATGTTATGGGGGTAAATTTGTCATTTGAACCTTGCCTAAAAAAGGCACTATAGGGGCAGCAAGAGCCTTAGCCAGTATCCAGAATCCCATTAGTGACACGTGCAGGCTATCTCTGGCAAAGCATTGTGGTCTGTCGACCATGTCATCCCAGGCAGACAGATACTGGATCCCCTTAGAATGACACCAGAAGCTTAGCCAATTGTTGAAGTCAATCATTTTGTCTTTGTACTGCATTTTCATTCTGGGTGATGGCAGGATACTGCTCAGGGCTAGGGTCATACCTGCCTGAGCTGCAAGATTTGAGAGCTCTTCCATGTCTCTTTTCATTTAGTCCAGGGAGGTATGTCTCAGGTCATTCACACCAACATGGACAATGACAGAGTCATATTTGTAATTGTGGAGTAACCTGAGTGCGTGAGTTATGTGGTGGATCCTGTCACCCAACAGGCAGCTGACAGTAACCTTCTCCTTGCTTAGCCTGGTGAGTGGGACATCAGTGTGCCTGACTATAGAGTCACCTATGACTAGAGTGTTGGGTACATTTTTATGCCTTATTGGCTGTGGTTGAGTGGCACACTGAGTCTGTGGGCTATGTGTCATTTGTGTTGTGTTGGGGGGGTGGAGGTTGCTTGCATTTCTGCTTTGGAGGTCTCTGTTGCTTGAGCAGATTATTATTGAGAGCCTCCATGAATGTTTTTGTGTTTCTATGTGTGGAATATGGTGGTGTAGGTTTAGTGGGACTATGTGATTAGTGTGCTGTGGTGCAAGTGTTTACCTTCTCCTCTTGACTGTCAAGGTCAGTCTTGGTTGGAGAGAGATTTACCTCCAGTTTGGCTAGATAAGTGCATCTCTTACAGGTTCTAGTGTTGAGTGGGAGGAGGAGAGGGTTATCTGTGTACATTAGGCAATTGCTACATTGCCTCAAGATGCCCAGATTCGTCAGATAGACAGGAGAGAACACTGGGAGCTGACCCTTGGACATGCCTGAATAAAAAAATATTTTTCTCTAGACAAGTGAGGAAAGTAAGTACGAAAACTGTTTTTCTCTAGGTAATGAGGAAGGTTGAGTGCTGTATTAATTTGTAGCTCATTTAGTACTTACAACAATTCTGAACAAGTGCTTAGCACGAATAAACAAATTCAAGTGCTAAAACTAAGAATCTGTATCTGAACTAGACTAGTTACAGGAAAGAAACAAGTAGAAATGCAAGCTTTTAAATCAGAAAGTTGAAAGAGATGGAAAAATAGAATTTTAGTATACTGTCAGACTAATCAATAAGTTAACCAAACCAGTCTATACTAAAACAATAAAATGCCTATGAATAATCATTTGATTGGAATCTTATTTCACAGAATGCAGTTAAGTTACACATAGTACTATCATCGAGAAGTAGAAATATAGGAACTGTGAGGAAAGTGTAACATATAATCCTTGCAAAGAAAAAGATACATCTGGCTCAGCTTGTTAATACTGTGAGTCACATTTAAGAAACCCTTTCCGCTTACATTCCATGGTAACTGGTATTCATCATCATCCAAAAATAGGCATGATGCAGTAACATAATTAACAGTGCTTGCTGCTTTTAATTAAAGTCTCAGAAGGAAAGTGCTGGATTACAGGAATGAACAGATGCACAAACTGTCATATAGAACAGAACATAAAGTCAGTCAAGATGAAATAAGTGGCATTGACAGTGTACTTGATTTCCATTGGACGTGCTTTTCTTTCATAAGACTACTGAACAAATTCCTGCAGAAATGTTTGGGTATTCATGTAAAAAAACTGATATTTATTTGGGGAAAATGCAGGAAAGGTTGCAGTTTAAGAACATGACTTTATATGCATATTTAGTCATTTATTATTTGCCAGATGATTGAGTGGGGTGATTCATGGACCCTTTTTCAGCCATGACCCAAGATATGTACACAGATGCACAGATATATTTTTATGCCTCTCTCTCTCTCTCTCTCTCTCTGTCGGTCTCTATGTATATATAGATAAAGATATTGATGCATGTGTGTGTGTGTGTGTGTGTGTGTGTGTGTGTGTGTGTGTGTGTGTGTGTGTGTGTGTGTGTGTGTGTGTGTGTTTGTGTGTGTGTGTGTGTGTATAGTCATACATATAGACATATATATTTAAATAGATTGTTAGAGAGAGAGAGAGAAAGATGATTATATCATGAAAGGTGAGAACTTAAAAGAGGGAATCATAAATTGTAGAAAAAAAGGATGATCAAAAACACCCAATGACTCATAAGAGTGAATCACAAAGTATTAAACACTTTTCTCCCATTATGAAACATCCTGTATCAGTAAATCTGAGGTGCAAAATCGAGATCAAGTGTCATCTAGGTAGTGGTACTGTTAGGTAATAGGTTTATGCTAACAAAATGTGTAGGGTTAGGATTATTTGCAAGGGTAGGGTTAGGGTTATGGTTGGGGTTAACATATATAAGTAAGGTGGTGTATACTGTGGAACACAAACCTCACAATAATCATTGACCAAATCGTCAATATGCTGACCTACTATCCTGATATCTTATCTTACATGCACCTACAGCTTGGACTTTCACAGAGTTATTCAAATTTGACAATATACTTTTTCAATGTTATTTGAATTTAATACTATTTAACAAGACTATCATATAAAATATATTTGAAGCATTGTAACATGTGACAGACCCTTGCAGTGTGTAGGTTTTAGGAACATGGCTTTTTAACAACTAATTGGTGTAACACCAGTCCTAATGAGGAACATCTTGAATGTATGAGACTGACTATCATGCAATGCTTTCTATCTAGTCTTTTCCTCAGCTGCTTAAGTATGTGCAAGGCAGTGTGTAGAACTCAAAACAATGTTCACCTGGTTTGTTCCTCACACATGTGGTACATTTCAGAAATGCTAGTAAGTTGAGAACTAATTCGCATACACATTTTGTCCAGGGGGTATATATGTGATATGTAAAATGGACTAGCAATTATCCACATGCTGTGGAAGAAAACTTTATTTTGTAGAAGAAAACTATTGTAGTATATTTTTGTTCCTTTACAACAGGATTCTGACAACTTTCAGGTACGCATTCCTTTTTACACCTGCATATTTGGTCAGCATTAGCTTTTTCCTGTTCTATGTACTTGTAGATAGTACATATGACTGTTTTAGTTTATCTTCCTTCTATCTCAGTTTTTGTAAGCTGTCCTTAGGTGTACATTGGCACCCATGTGTACTGGATGTACTAACAACCTAGCATAGTAACCTTACTTCTTGTGAACTTTAATTGGCCATGTACTATTGTAATGTTGCTACCTTCAAACATGGGTATATGGTATAATTATTATGATGGGGTATCACATGGTTATGTATTTTGTGACTCTTTTTGCTTGAGAGGGTGTGTGCCTGATGACATGCACCTATTATTCTTTTCTTGGTTCTGCATGAGTTAGAACTAATGGCAATGCCTAGGATTTTGTTGTTTGTTTTGTTTTTTCATAGGTACACCTATTCTGCTGTCAGACCCAAGGAAACATGTGACTTATGTATCTATCAGTATTAGCAGCATTATCATACATGATATGGGTGGGAACATGGCTGCTTAATGAGTGTTTTCCATATTAACAAGAACATGACTGGCACACAATGAGTTACAAGCAAATCCAGCTTGGATTAAAAAGGTTAAGAATGAGCCATTTTAAGCCTAGACAATTTCCCTTATGGAGTATCACGCCTTGTACCTCTTGTCTGGTGAGGCAAATACCTTAACCGTTACTCCAATCCCATAAGCACATGTAACTTAGCCTTCAGATGGTTTGAATTTCTAAGGTTCATGGGCAGTTGCTAGGCATACAGTCCAGGAGACCATTGAAGAGCCTAGCTCAAATTCCCAAGTGCCCTAAAACACTGTCTCATTAAGTGACTTGCTCAAGGACATACAACAGACAAATGAAGAACAAAGGATTCTACCCTGCAACACAGAAACTAGCTTGCTAATAGCTCATGACCTTAATCCTCCATGCTAACTGCCAAGACTCTAAAAACAAAAGCTTTATCTTGTCTGGCTCAACTGATTTATTTCAAAGTTCTTACTAGGCTATCAGTCTGCAAGCTATTATAAACCTAGCTAAGTTGATTTCTTTCTAAGTTTTTAGTAGGCTATCAGTCTGCAAACTATTATAAACCTTGCTAATAACCAGTGTTCAGTATCAAACCTTGCACCTATAAGGTTAAGTTGTTAACCATAATGCTAACCCTTCCTCTTCACAGTAGACTTTGCCACATGCATGAGGCAAAGTCATACTACAGGACATCTCTTGATGCATTCAGGAAGCTGAATTGTGATTTCAGCAGCCCAAACACATATTCTGTGATGATTCTTGTTTGCAAATGGGAATTCTCATTGGAGACATGGACCAAGATTCTAAAGCATAATGTTAGTCTTCTGGAGAACATGATATGTTGACCATCCTTAGAAGATCCTACATCACCATTGGTGACATTGTTCACCATTGACACCAGCAGCTGTTATAAGAGCCACTTCCAGATACAGCTATATAATGGTTGTGGCAACCCCTGAGATATTTGTGTTTTTCTCTGCTTGAACATGAGCCTATCATATTGCTCATAGCTAATGCACTTGTGACACAGTTGAGCATGACATTTCAGAATCAATCGTCCATGCTTTTGACACCATTAGCATACAGCACAGCTCATTATATGGTCAGTAGTATATATCTTGTCTAAGCCTTCTTTTCCAGCCAGCCACATTGTATAGCTATGTTTTCTAAATTGCACATACCCTGCTCATCCCTGTTCATTGCTCAGCTTCACTTAGCACAATGCAATGAACATTTATGAATCCCACCCATCATGTATTGGCCAATCTGCTGTGCAAATTTAGCAAATGATTAACATCTGTAAAGTATTTGCCATACTTAGAAACCAGAATCAGACAGATAATTCTTTATTGTCAGGGATAAACTTGAACATTGATGTGTATCAGGAAAGTAATAAAGCCATCTTTTTTATGCCTGTGTGAATGTTTGAAATTGCTAAGTTAAGAGATACTGCAACACAAATGGTGACACCAGTTCTGAAATCCTTTCTATAGGTATGGAACACCAAAGCAAGTAGTTCCACAATTTTCAAGTCAGAAATACATTTACATATATTTCAACTCGTGGCAATTAACACATACAGATTCACGTATGTATTAGATTTCATCTCTTTGGAATTAACACATACAGATTCAGATATGTACTATCAAGTTCATGAAATTCATGAAACTCTCAATCAAATGACCAAGTACAAAAATGATGCAGACAGTCAAGAATATCCTAAAAATTGCTACAACTCAGACCAGGCTGACCATTATTTGTGTCATTTGGCATTACCAAACTAGACCCCACAATTCAATAGAACTTTCAATAGTAAAAGTAGTAATGGGCTGAAGACTGAGATGGGAACTTCTCACTCCATTATTCGCTTTGCAAATTTAAGAAAATATACAGTGCTAGAGTTCTTCACTGTTGGCAAGTAATGTTTTATGATAACATTGTGCAAAGAATGTATCTGCTTTAAAGGAAGGAGAGAGGGTCAGAATTATCCAAGAGTCTGAGTTAGATCACAAAGTCCTAGTTCTGGACACAGTTATTGCCCACAGCAATCATCCTACATTACACATCATTCAAAGTGATGACATAAAGCAATACAGGAGAAATAAGTGACACCAGAATTCCAAAAATTGCCTGATATACTATCTTGTCAAGAAACTTTTGAGACAAATTGGAGCTCAGCAGATTTGGAAAGGTTGTTTCAAGAGATTTCTTGTGTGTTATCTCAGTAAAGTTCTAGTAGCTTGAGTTCTACAACAGCAGTACCTGAGACTTTGGATCAGAATCATGTTGATCTAAGTGGCAGTCAGCAAACTAAGACTGGTAGCAAGCCATTTAGTGACTGTAAATATTACACATAGGTCTGTTTTACTAAAATATCATTTAGATATCCTGAATGCACACAGCTTGAAATGGGGCTCAGTGCATGAAGCCATTGCAACCCATGCACAGCTTACACAGCTATATAGTAGGTACAGTAGTATTGCAATAAGTCCATAAAAGTATATGTGTTTCGGTAATAGGGGATGCCTTGCATTATGTAGGTGAACAGCACTATATCTTTAAGACAGTTAAAATGGTTTGAGGTGTGAGTCACATGATCTGGAGCTAGGTCTGAAGTAAATTGTTGAAGTGAAAGTACATCAGTCTTTCTGTGTGCCTGTTTCAGCTATTATGTACTACATTGCTGTCAATGTCTTGATATACAGATCTAACAACCAGATCTAGTCTTTACTTGCAGCTACAACAAATATATCAACAAATGCCATGCTTTCTTCCCATTGTATTTCTTACACAGTCCAAACCTGTTCTGTCCTTGTCACCCACCTGTTGTACCTAACTCTCCTTTCACACTTTGTTTGCTCTGTCTAATCAACTTATGATCCAGTACTTCTTGTACCTCTACCAAAACAACATCCATGGCCAGCACAATGTTTCTTGTGCCATGCCCCCGCTCCACAATCCATACATGCTCTTTCATCTCATTCAGTTATCCTGGAAAGTATATATCAGAAATAACCAAGCTTGGAAAAAAAATATGCACAAGGCTTGAAATGCTTCATTTTACCACTTTAAGAATCAGATGTATCATTTACTATAGTAGTTCTCATCCTTTAAGCATCCATGGCCCCCATCTGTGCGGGTAGGCCTTTACCATTTTTACTCGCTGTTTTCTCCAACTTATATTTCTTACACATATCAGTAGTTTACAGGTCAAATTATTTTGAGGCTATGAAACTATAGATCAAATTATTACATATCAAAATAGTATAATTTTGCTTAGCTTGAACTAAGTTAGAAATAATAGCACAATAGCTGCAAAATGTTTCACTGTTGAATGGTCGAAACAATGTACATTACATCCACAAAAAATAAGATATGTACTGCATCTGTGTTTATTCGAACAGAAGAATATAAAATATGCAAGACAGCATTCTCAAAACAGTGTTTCATTTCAAGATCACTACACCTATCAGAGTGCCTATTCTATGTGAAATCTGTGTACCAAATACGTTTTGTCCAAACCCATTACAACTTTTGAAAGCAGATATCAGGAGGGCATTCCTTCAGCTGGATGTTGCATCTTGACCTGTTGCCACTGCAAGGGATGCGCTTGAGTTAAGAAGTCTAAAGAATATTTTGTGGTCATATCGGGTCAAGTTTATAGCAAATTCTCATGAAGAGAGGTAGGTTAAAAAATAAAAAAGACAGCTGGGTACATAAGTCCCAGATTTAAAAAGTGCCCAATTCGGGTATGCACACTGGTGCCAGGACTGGAAAAAATGACAGTGTAGTATCCTCAAGCTACAGAAACATTCTTAAAATGGAGTTAGACCAGGCTCAGGGGGAGATGACCCCCTGTTGTAGAAGGAAGTAGTAGTCCACAAAACACACAAGAACTAACAGGACAAAAAAGAGCCATAAAGATGATAGAGTGGACTTTTGAGGATAAGGAAGAAATGATGTATTGTTACTGTTATGGATGAAGCCCAGAATTTCAAGCTCAAATATATTCAAAAATATTAAAAGTAAACGTAGAGGAAAAAAAATACATGGACAACAAAAACTGTCAAAAGTTTCAAATGCAAATTCATGTTCATTAATACAACAAATCCATGAAAAACATTACGTAGACAAAGAAAGGACAGAGGAAATGTGAAATTCTAAACAACAAAACCTAGAGATTTTTGAAAGGTATAAAATGAAACATGGACTTTGGAAAGAAAAAGACATCTGATGTAGCGTAATATTTATGCAAAGGAGAAAGCCAAACTAAGCAATACAGAAAAGTAGCTCCAAAGATATTTGAAGAGAAATATAGGCAAAGGCACCCAGATATAGAAAATTTCACAACAGAAAAAAATATGATCACAAATGGAGAATGTAGAACAGTAGATTAGTAAAACAGAAATTAAACAAATAGAAGATGAAGTCATGGAATACCTGCAAAGTGAAGGATTTAGTGTAGAAAGTTTAACACGTTATGTTACAATATGATATAAGTTCCCAAAGTAAGAAGAAACAGATATAGCAGGAGACATTGAAAGAAGAAATATAGACATGAGAAGGAAAACGAGATTTAATATGGTGCAGTATTTATGCAAAGGAGAAAGCAAAATTAATCCATGCAAAAAACAGCACCAAAGATATTTGAAGAGAAATTCAGGCAAAGCAATCCAGATATGGAAAATTTCACAATACAAAAAAATAAGAAAACAAAGGGGGAAAGAAAAAAGAGGAATAGTAACGGAGAAGTTAAAAAAATAGAAATGGAAGTTATGGAGTACCTGCAAAGTTAAGGATTTTGTCTGGAAAGTCTAGCTCAGGTAATGTCACAATATGATGGTAAGTCTCCATATTAGGGAGACACATGTGAAACTGGACGCATGTGATCACTTGCCACATGAAGAAGCTCTGGAGCCTTCTTTAGGACACCAATACAAAAGTTCAACTGGAGTTGCACAGCAAGGGAAGGAGCAGGAAATACTGGCAACTGTGACACATTCAGTGATATGAAATGATGGGCCAATGAGTTCTCTTATGAAATAGCAACGTGTGACACACTATGCAGCAGAAGAGAATATGTCACACAAAGGCAGTGTGGAACTTTCTGAAGAAGAAAATGATCAAATGGAAAAGTTGCTTGATTTAATAGAGATGGAGATGCAGATTAAGATTGATGAAAGATACAAAATACAGAAAGTAGATACGATCCAAGATATTAGAAGTCTGATAAAACAGAAGAACAGAATAATCAAGACTATAAATAGAAATTCATGTGAAATAACAGAAGTAAACAGGATATATTACTGTACAGCTAAACTAGACATTAACACAAAAATACAGAGCAATAAGGGAAAGAAAGGAAATAAATAAAATGCCATAATGGAAGCATCAAACAGAGAAAACTATAAAGCAGTTAAAACAAAAGTGTCACTGTTAGAAGAATATATTACAGGGAACAGATCAACAAAAATACTTAAGAAAGAGAGATGTTGCCACACTGCCAGCCAAGCTATCTGGAATTTTGTAAATAATTCTATGTCATTTGTGAATATTGATATGATTTATACAGAACTGTATGTTATGTACTGAGCTTCAAGAATGTAACCACAGCATACACTGCTGGGACATAGAAGATTAACTTGCAAAACTTCAAGAAAATAAGTGGAAATTAAATTATTTTACAATTGTGTTATAAAAGTTAGTTTCAATACAGCAAGGAGACAGGATGTCTAGAACTAGGGTGCCTTCTGCATTGTTTTGTGTTTTAATGTTTTATGTCTTTAGCAACTGCAAACAACTGAAGGATTTGTATTTTTCACAAGGAGATGTCAAAAACTACAAACGTAGGTTTAGCTTGGGAACTTAAGTCAGGTTACAAAAAGTGATGTCATCCAAGCTAAAAAACAAAAAACGAACAGCAGAAAGGAGAAACCGCACTTTATTGTCACAGACCAGATTCAGTCGCAATGACCTTTATCAATGTGAAGAAATATCATGTAAATGATACTGTGGCTGTTTATATAGTAGAAAAAATACAAAACCACCAATCAAAACGATGCCCTATACCCAGCAAAAAATAAAGTATTATGCACACCATATCTTATAAGCCAATTTAAATATGATTAATAATGCTATAATATTTGCACATATGAGTGGATACATCAATTTGTGCATATGTATATGTGAATATATATACCCACATATAACCATATATAAAAAATATATATATAAAAAATGGATATATACACCACCATTAATCAAAGTGACTAAAAGTCATATCATAAATGGTCATTTAAACCCGGGGGAAAAGACCCCCTAAACGTATAATCCACATTCTTTCTTTCTTGTTTAAAATTTCATGCCATTTATTCTTGGAAAATTTTAAACCTACAACTTTATCAATGATGATAAATGAAAATCTAGCGGTTGTGTGAACATGAGTATGTTTGTATAAGGCATTGGTGATTACCTTGTTACGTATGTTACTCAAATGTTCAGAGATTCTAAGTTTAAAAGACCTAGAAATCTGTTCAGTATAAAAGGCTGAACATTGGCACTCAGCAAGGTAAATCACCCAACTACTATTACAATTGGATAACATGCGGATATCAAAAACTTTTGGTGTATTTTTTCTTGAAAATTCTTTGGTTTTTAGAACATGTTTACAAAATGTACAGTGATCACAAGGAAAGCACTCAAGTGGTCTAGTTCCCCCTATGGTTATTTGTATTTTGTTGTTATGTACTGCAACAAATGGATGTTTTTTATAGTAAATAAAATGACCCCCTAAGGTAGTTCCTTTCCTATAGCAGAAATAGCATCTACTATCCAATATTGTAGCTAGATATTCATCAGTACATAGTATATCCCAATAGTTTTGTATAACCCTGGTGAAAGAGGTAACATTTTTTCCAAAAGTCATAGTAAATCTAATTTTAGAGTCTTGACCAGACCTCAACTCACGATAGGTTAATAATTGATCCCTAAACATACCATCTACAATAGTCTTCGTTTGGGATAAATGCCTATTGGAATATCCACATTCAATGAACCTATTGGTAAGATCATTATTACACAAAGTGAGATCAATTTGTCGAGAGCATATTCTCTTATTTCTCATATATTGGGATTTGGGGATATTACACGTAATATGACCTGGATGACAGCTGAAGGCGTGCAACAATGAATTTGAATGAAAAGGTTTCCTGTATACTTTACTAGCCTCCTGTATACTTTACTAGCCAAGGAACTATCTTGTTGTTTGGTCACCAAAACATCTAAAAAAGGAATAGTTTTTTTTTATTGGTTTCAACAGTAAAGTGGATACCCCATTTATTTTCTTTCAAGTAGCTGACAAATTCATGTAAATATGTCACATCAGATTTCCAAACCATCCAGCAGTCATCCAGGTACCTACGCCAAATATCCATCTCATCCATAAAGATGTTATGATTCTTATCATGAATAACATGGTGTTCAAAATAACCCATAAAAAGGTCCGCGTATATATATATATATATATATATATATATATATATATATATATATATATATATATATATATACAGGGGCAAAAGCAGCCCCCTTCGCAGTACCTTTCATCTGCAAATAAAATTCACCATTAAAAAGGAAAACATTTTTAGTTAACACATGTTCTACCAAACCTAGCAAAAACATGTTAAAACCAGGTTTGTATAATTTAGTTCTGAAAGCCAGAACTCTAGTGCCATGAGTCCAGCCCAATGGAGGATATTGGTATAAAGTGATGTCGCATCCAATGTACACAGCAGCCAACTATCCTCTATTTTGGAATTTTCTATGATATTGAGAAACTCAGTTGTGTCCTTGATTCTGGCTCTAATGCCCTGTAATAAGGGTTTGAGATATTTCATAAGATATATAGAAATGGGCTCAGTAAGAGACCCATGACCCGACACAATAGGTTGTCCTGGAGGATTATTAAGGCCCTTGTGTATCTTGGGAAGAAAATAGAGATAAGGTAAAGAAGGTTCAATGACCTTAAGATGGTAAAGAGTTTGTTCATCAACGATGCCTTCACTCATAGCAAGTTCCAAAAACCCATCAATCTCAGCCTTAAACTTACAGCTCAGATTAATAAAAAGATGGGTGTAAAATCTGGAATCACTAAGCTGTCTTTTACCCTCCTTCTCATAGTCTGACTAATTCATCACCACGTTAGAACTCCCTTTGTCTACTTGTACTATCACCAAATCTTTCCTACTTTTAAGTTGAAGGAAAGCTTCTTTTTCACCAGCATCCAAATTATCTTGCACAAAACCAAAGTCACTGTTATTAATAGAATGTAATTCCCGGAGTACACATTTTTGAAAGGTTTCAGCATATTTATTCATTGGTGGCACAAACTTGGAAGCATGGAATTTAAAACCACATTCTTCTGGAACCTGCTGTGTTGTTTTATCCCCAAAGAAAATCTTAAGGTTCAAAAGTCTACAAAAGGTTAATAAATCCTGAACAAAATCATACTCAGACACACAAAAACTGGCTATATAGTTGAGACCTTTATTAAGCACTTTATACTCATTCTCTGATAAAAATGGCTGAAGAAATATTTACGACATTGTTTGTAATAATTTTGGTTCCAACAGTTGTAACATTGTCTCTATAGTGACCTCTGTATTTGTGTTTCCTGCCCCCCCCCCTGTTTCCTGTTATACCTAGAGGGGCTTTTTTATTACAAACCATCTCATTTGAAACATTTTGTTTGTGAGCTGGTGACCTTTGGGAATTTTTACTCTCATTGTCAGTATGGGAAGAAAAATCTTTCCCAGATCCGTCACCACAAGATTGTTTAAGGATGGACTTTCTTTTCCTTTTAGATCTGGGCACCTGATTTCTATTTGTAAAAGACTTGACCTTTCTGGATTGTTCAAAAGAGTGCCCTGAACTATATTCCTGTTGGTCCCTTTTAAACTTATTAATTTTCTTGGATTTAAACTCATTTTCCATTGTTAACAAATCACTACTTAATCTGTTCAAACATTCCTTATATTCAGGTTCATCCTCCCATTTCCTAGCATCCTGACACATTTGTAATACTTCTATATTTAAGATGTAAATTCTACATTGATGGAAGGCTTGCAAGGCTCTAACAAACTCCATTGTGGAGTTTTGTTGAATTTTAGACCATTCCTCCAACAATTCTACATCAGGTTGACCAACAAGAGGTTTTAACCTAATTCTTAAACCCCTAGGAGTAATGCATTTTTCAATGTATGCTGAAAACAGCCTACAATGCCAAACACTGGACCTTAACGCCTTCATTTTTTTTAAAATGTTATCAAACTGTATACAACATTCATCTTTTGTACTTATAGCTGACCCATTATCCAACTGATTGGTAGCTAAAGATGTAAATATATGAGTGTCGTTTTTATTAATAGATAGTCCTTTAAGAATAGTGATCCTGTTTTGAAAAAAAAAAGAATAGTGACAAGATCCATGTTTGATGTGATCAGTATAAATGGCTAGCCCACAATGTAGATCTCAATGATTATCAATAACAAAAAACACATATATATATATGAGACCTATATACTGTATCACAATAGTGGTTAGAGATAATCACCTAAAGAATTTTGCAATCTGTTAAATCAGCACTCAGCGCTAATTCACCAAAGTTGGTATAGATTAAGGATGAATATTAGTCACGAAAAACAGTTATTATCATAGTATTAAGTAACCAAACCTGAAAATTGTTTGAGCCAATTAAGGCATATGTGAATATTTAAAAACAGTTCACGTCCTTCCAAGATACGCAGTGTTCTAACTTGTTCAGTTTAGTATCTTATGAACATAGAACCTGAGGCCCTTACCCAATATTTATTCATCTTATTCAATTTAGCATCACATGGTCATAGAACCCCCCAAGGCCCTTACTTCAAATAAGGAAATATACAAGACATATGTTGCACATCAATATAAAACAGGCCACACATTTAAAAAACTTATGACCAATGTCATAATGTATACAAATTTAAATAGAAAAATATTGTGAGCTTGCATTGCCTCAATGTAATCAACCAAAGACCCAAATCTCAAGGTCAATGCCCACTATTTATATAACTTGAGAGCATTTAAAAAACACCAAGCTCTCAAAAATTAAGAGTCACCAAAGGGCCCAATAAAGTTAAAATGTTGTTATATGCCGACTTCAGCTGTCTCAGTGAAGACATCCAAATACACCAAAATTGGAGAAGGTATAGCCTCAGCCCACCGCATATATGGCATATTACCCACATGCTAGATGTAGAACAAATTATCCAAAGGCCTGATTATAAGATTAAAAAATGGGAAGAACATAAAAACAGGCAGAACATATGTTGCACATCGATGTACATCAGACTTGAGGTTAAAAAAAGTATAACAAATGTCCCAATGTACCCGAACTGTAGTTGAAGCAATATTGTAGTCTTACGTTGCCCCAATCTCCTTGAACAAAGTCTCAAATCTGATTACTGATTATTGGTAAAACTTGAGACCATTGTAAGATAACAACTCAAGGGAGTGAAAGTCACAAGAAAGTTTCAAGTTGTCAATGATGTTATGCGCCAACTCTAGCTGACTCACAAAAGCAAAAAAATGAAAAAAAAATACATCAAAATAGAGTAGATAAAACCTCAGCCCACCATATATAATGTGTATTGCCCACATGCTAGATATAAAGTAAGGAACTTATACAAAATGGTCATGAAATCTTAAAAAAATCCATAATTTCACCTTAGTAACTCATTTATGATATCAGTCCCCACGACCACTTCATGTTTCAAAATGTCGGACGATGGTAAATTCCATCAACAACAATGGTTGAGTATGGTAATTTGTATTTTGTTGTTATGTACTCCAAAAGATGGATGTTTTTTATAGTAACTAAAATGACCGCTAAAGGTAGTTCCTTTCCTATAGGAGAAATAGCATCTACTATCCAATATTGCAGCTAGATGTTCATCAGTGCGTAGTATATCCCAGTATTTTTGTATATCCCTGGTGAAAGAGGTAAATTTTTTCCAAAAGTCATAGTAAATCTAATTTTAGAGTCTTGACCAGACCTCAACTCATGATAGGTTAATCATCCAAGCTAAGCCAGCAGTAATATTTGATATTAATTTAAGAACTCTCTAAGAGAGAGATCGTGCATTTTGTATTTTTTCTTCGACCTAGCAAGGACATCCACTCATCATCATCATCTGCACTTGCCTTGCTGTAAGTAAGATTTAGGGCATAGTATCTCCTTAGATATAGATTGGAATATATTAAAATTAGTTTAGATGTCTTCCGTATTCATTTGAGACTATTCTCCAATGTTGTTTTAAAATATTTCCTCTGATTTTGAACTCTGAACTTACTGTGTTCTTTCTGTGTTCTTGTTCTTTTATTACTTATTATTAAATATATTTAAACCTATCTTTGTGGCTGATATTTGTGAGACATATTTAAGCTCTTAGAGTACTTGCATATGTATTTGATGACACTGTACAGGCCACTCCTAAATAGCCTTGCAAGTCTTAGTCAGACTACCATTTGGATAATAGTAACATTACACAGTAAGATTGGTCACCCTTTGTAAGGGCGTTATAGTAGCTGATAAGTAGGAGTTGATGGCAGTGGAAACTACATTATAGACTGGGCAGAAGTGGGTATAGCCAGAAAACCTTTGCCAGCCTTCCCCAGGTATGTGTGTGTATGTGTGTGTGTGTGTGTGTGTGTGTGTGTATGTTTGTATATAAACCAAATCTCAAAGTGTGTGTAGTTGGATAGAGAGGATGCTGGAGGTCTTGGCTTGTCCCTTCAGCTGAGATCTTAACCCCATAGCTGTGCCACTGGGGAGTCTTACTGGTGATCTGAAGAAAGAGGAAGAAACCAGCCCAAGACTGACTGTGATCTCTGTGTGCTCTTAAGGGAAATTGCACTTTACTGTGCATGTACTTGTCATACTCCCAGTGTGTACATCCCCCACTGTTGCCAGTGGTGAGGATTGAGGATCCTTGATTACTGGGCCAGTGCAGGGGGATTAAATATTAATTTGTGGGCAGTGGTGGGATAGCCACATCACATATTAATTGGTTTGTAGTGGTGTGGCTATTGTATTTCTGTAGCCTGTGTACAGTGGTCACTGAAGGTGTTTGTACTCTCAAATAAGCTATGCAGGGAACATTCAGAGGTTCATATCATAATTGTATTTTTTGTTAGCTTACTTAGTCAGGGAGAGCAGGCAAGCATGTCAGCAGAGGAGTATGGCAAGCTAACAAAGAGCCAGTTGGTTGAGATGCACCAGGCTAAATGACTGGTGCATGCCAACCTGTCTATGCCAGAAATTATTGTAGCTTTCAGCACAGCTGCATCACAGACCACCGATCAGGAGGACAAGGCTGGCAGTGGAGATGTACATCTCTCAGAAAATGGACAGCTCAACCTTTCCACAGATGACTTAAAAATCCATTTGGAGTTAAAGAGACTGGAGCTGGATGCCAAGTGTTTGGAAATAGAAGCAGCAGAGAGACTGAGATGGCTAGAGGCTGAGGAAAATGATAAACTGCAAAGTATAGAGGGGGGGGGAGAAGGAGAGGCAGAGGCAACATGAAAAATAGATGCTGAACAACAGCCAGTAAAATTTTTCCCAAAATTTACAGAGGGGAATAATTTTGATAGTTTCATTCATATGTTTGAGAGGGTATATAAACAGTATAATGTTGAACAAGGGCTCTGTGTATGTCTCCTGACCCCCTTACTCCATGGTAAAGCTACAACTGGTATTTCTAAATTATCTGATACTGATTGCTTAAATTATAATATTGCAAAGAACTGTCTTTTAGAATGCTATAAGTTAACACCTGAAGCTTATAGGAAAAAGTTTTGTGAGCATAGATGCAAGGGAGATGAAAGTGTATGTGAATATGTTGCTGAACTAAGCACTTATTTTCATAGGTGGGTGAGTGGATGTCAGGTCACCACTTCAAAGGGCTGGTAGACCATTTGGTGAGGGAAAAAGCCCTTAGCACTTTGCCTGAGGACATGATAATCTGGTTAGCTGATAGACAATGCAATACTGGAAATGGGTTGGGGAAGAAGGGAGACCTATACCTAGCAAGCAGAATATCACTGCACAGGAAATGGACACCTAGTGCTGCTCATGGGTCTAAGGGAACTCATAGTGGGCAGCCCAGTCTGCCCCAACAGAGTCCACTGGTAGAAGGAGAAGCACTAGTCCAGGTACACATCCAGTACCAAGGGTTAAATTTCTTAAATGCAACTAGTAGGGCCATGTAGCATATAGATGTCCATGGAGGCAAGGTGAGAACAAAAGGTGGGAGAGACAGTAAGTGGGAATGACAAAATGCCACCAGTAAGTTGTCTCGACACAACAAGAACACCGATCTACCGCAAGAGGTTATATCCTATCTTGGTGGATGGGAAAGAGGCCACTGCTAAGAGAGACACAGCCTATGACTTAACAATTATGAATCCTGCAATAGTTACAGAGGAACACTACTTGTGTGGGCAGTCAACTCCAGCCAGAGCTTTAGGAGAGACCCCATTCTAAATAGCTTTGGCTATGGTTCACCTTGACTGGGAGGGTGGAAAAGGAAGCCAGCAAGTAGGTGTGTTTTAGGATATCCCTGCAGATGTCCTGAAAGACAATGATTTTGATAATGCAGTACTGCATGTGCATGCAGTTACATGCAGTTGGGCTTGGAGACAAGCATGTGGGTCTGGGAGCCTGGGAAAGGCACAGACAGACCACACACTTGCAACAAGGACTGGTGAGATAGTTACTTCAGGGAAGGAGCTACCCAGTAGCAGTGTGACTGAAGGTGAGCCACAGCTGCTTGTGGGTACTGATTTTACCATAGGCAGAGTGACTGCAAGGGCAGAGGTGAGTAGTAATACACAGGCTAAGAGTGAGGCATCACTGTCAGAGGATACCAGACTTCCTGTGGAAGGGGAGCTGGGAAGCATTACAAAGAGAGTTGAGACAAACTCAACTCTCAAACCCAATATTACAAGGCCTGAGGGATGTAGCTAGTGAGTTACCTGATTCTCAAGGGAAGGGGAAAATTTATACACTGGGACAAAGTGTTACTGTATAGAGAGTGGACCCATGAAAGAGGGCTAGAGGGTGAGAGAATATAGCAGTTGGTAGTCCCCAGAGCCTACCATCTAGCACTGCTAGCCACAGCCCATGATATTCCCTCTGCAGGTCATATGGGCATAAAATGTACAAGGAGACATATTATGCAGAACTTTCATTGGCCTAGGATTTCCAGAGATGTAACAGGGTACTGCATGTCCTGTGAGTAGTGCCAAAATGTAGGCAAGGTAGGAGACAAGGTGAAAGCTCCTTTGATGCTTTTGCCTGTGATTGAGGATCCATTTCAGAGGGTAGCTATGGATATATTGGGGTCTCTGCATACTCCAAGCTCCTCAGGGAAAAAGTATATCCTAATGGTAGTAGATTATGCTACCATATACCCTGAGACAGTGGCATTGTCCTCCATTGAGGCAGAAAAGGTGGCAAATGCTTTGTTAGAGATTTTCAACAGGGTAGGTTTCCCAAAAGAAATACTGACTGACAGAGGTGCCAATTTCATATCAGACCTGCTGGCTTCTCTGTAGAAGCACTGCTGGGTGAAGCACCTAAAGACCACCCTGTACCATCCTTAGACTAATGGTCTTGTTGAGCGGTTAAACTCTACACTCAAGACAATGCTACAGAAATTTCCAGACCTGTTCAAGAGGGAGTGAGACACATATTTGCCCCATCTGTTGTTTGCTTACAGAGAACTTCCCCAGGAATCCACAGGTTTTTCACCTTTGAGTTGCTGTATGGGTATAGGTTGAGGGGACCTCTTGAGTTGACTGGAGATGAGTGGGAGAGTGAGTGTGAATCCCACAAGGAGTCTGTTATGGCATATGTCCTAAACCTCAGGACAAGGCTTGGGGAACTCATGGACTTGTCCCAGGGGAACCCGGCAGAAGCCCAATAGCAGAAAATGATCTGGTATGACAGGAATGCTTGAGCTAGAGAGTGTGCTGTAGGGCAACAAGTAATGGTTCTCATTCCTGACAGACACAACAAGCTGCAGGCAGCCTGGAAGGGACCCTTCAAGGTAGTAAGGAAAGTCAGTGATGTTAACTACATGGTAGAACTGCTAGGCAGGAGGCAGGGGCACAAATTGTACCATGTTAACATGATGAAACTTTACCGCAATAGGGAGGCCCTTGTGCTGATTATTTGCAGTGGATGGCAAGAGGAGTCTATGTGGGGATCTGGTGACTGATCTCCTCAGTGATGCTTGGACTGGCAACTCAGTAGAAAGGGTAGCAATGTTCCAGAAGCTATCCCTTACCAGGTTTGAGAAATCCAAATAGTGTTACAGGAGTTTGTGGACATATTCGCTGGGAAACTAGGGTGCACCCACCTTGTGCAGCACTATGTGTATACAGGACCCCAAAGGCCTATTACGCAGGTCCCTTATAGGGTACCTTAGATAGTCAAAAAGAGTCTGAGGGAGGAGATACAGGAAATGTTGGAACTAGGGGTAATTCAGGAGTCCAGCAGTCCCTGGGCCTTCCCAGTGGTGCTGATATCAAAGAAGGATGGCCGCACCAGGTTCTGTGTGGACTTCAGGAAGTTAAATAGTCACACAGAGTCAGATTCGTATCCCATGACTAGAACAAAGTCCTAGAGCAGCTGGGTGGGACTAAGTCTCTTCCCACTATTGATCTTACCAAGGGTTCCTGGCAAGTGCCCTTGACTCCCAGTGCTATAGAGTGGTCAGCCTATTTGACTCCTTTTGGCTTGTATGATTTCACAAAGATGCCTATTGGGATGACAAATGCCCAAGCAACTTAACAGAGGCTAGTAGATCATATCCTATCAGGAGCAGGAGATTTTGCCCTTACTTACTTAGATGATATTACCATCTACAACTATTCCTGGCAAAACACCTTCAGCATAACAGGGAGGTGCTGGGCAGACTACAGAGGGCAGGGCTGACCATTAAGCCCAGCAAATTTCAGGTGAGTGTGGCAGAGGTCTCCTACCTGGAACATAGAGTGGGGAGTGATAAGATCAGGCCAGAACCTACCAAAGTGGAAGCTATTCAGTCATGGGCTGCCCCTGTTACCAAGAAGCAGGTGAGGGCATTCTTAGGGACAGCAGGGTGCTACAGAAAATGTGTCCCAAATTATAGCACCATAGCTGCTCCCCTCACAGGCCTGACAAGGAAAAACAGGCCAGATAAGGTAGTGTGGACCCCAGCATGTGAGCAGGCATTCTAGAAGGTTAAAGGAGCTTTGGGAGGATCCCCTGTGTTAGGCAGTTCATATTACATCAAAGAATGTGTTGTGTAGATGGATGCTTCAAACCATGGAGTGGGGGCTGTACTTAGCAAGGCCTCATCAGAGGGAAAAAAGCACCCAGTCCTATATCTCGCTCGTTGGCTTCAAAATGCTATGCAGCTATAGAAAAGGAATGCCTAGCCATAGTGTGGGCATTGCAGAAATGTCAAACTTACCGGTATTGAAGGAAATTCATGGTAGTTACAGACCACAATCTCTTAACATGGCAACATTGAGCCAGCCATCAAAATGTCAAGTTACTATGGTGGAACCTAGGGTTGCAAGCATATGATATGACAGTGCAGCACCGAAGTGGGGTTAGCAATGCCAACACAGATGAGGTCTCAAGACAGGGAATGGAGTAAGGTATTCCCAGATAGGCTCAACCCTTTCTAGCAACATTTCTCAAGGGTCACTTGAAAAACTAGCTTGAGTTTTCATGGGAGAAGAAATTCTGCCAGCCAAACTATCTGGAATTTTGTAAATAATTATGTCATTTGTGAATATTGATAAGATTTATACAGAATTGTATTCTATGTATTGAGCTTCAAGAATGTAACCACAGCATACTCTGCTGGAGCATAGAAGATTAACTTGCAAAACTTCAAGAAAATAAGTTGAAAATTAAATTATTTTATGATTGTGTTATAAAAGTTAGTTTCAGTGCAGCAAGGAGACAAGATGTCTTCTGCATTGTTTTGCAAGTGTTTTAATGAGTTATGTCTTCTAGTAACTGCAAACATCTGAAGCCTATGTATTTTTCACAAGGAGATGTTAAACGCTACAATGGGTTGTTTAGCTTGGGAACTTAAGTCAGGTGACAAAAAGTGATGTTATCCAAGCTAACCCATCAGTAATATCTGACATTAATTTATGAGCTCTCTCAGAGAGAGAGATTGTACATTTTGTATTTTGTCTTGGACTTAGCAAGGACATCCACTCATCATCATCACCTGCACTTTCCTTGCTGTAAGTAAGATTTACAGCATAGTAGCTCTCTTAGATATAAATAGGAATATAGTAAATATTAGTTTAGATGTTTTCTGTATTTATTTGAGACTGTCATGCAATGTTGTTTTTAAATATTTTCTGTGATTTTAAACTCTGAAGTTACTGTGTTGATTGACTGAGTATTGTCTTGTTCTTTTATTATTTATTATTTAATATATTTAAACCTATCATTGTGGCTGATATTTGTGAGGTATATTTAAGCTCTTAGCGTACTTGCATATATATTTGGTGACACTGTACAGGCCACAACTAAATAGCCTTGCAAGTCTTGGTCAGACTTCCATTTAGATAACAGTAACAATACACAGTTAGATTGGACATCTTTTGTAAGGGCCTTATAGTAGATGATAAGTAGGGGTTCATGGCAGTATAAACTACCTTATAGTCTGGATAGAAGGGGGCATTGTTAGGAAACCTGTGCCAGACTTCCCCATGTGTGTGTGTGTGTGTGTGTGTGTGTGTGTGTGTGTGTGTGTGTGTGTGTGTCTGTGTGTGTGTGTGTGTGTGTGTCTGTGTGCGTGTGTTTGTGTGTGTGTGTTTGTATATAAACCAAATCTCAAAGTGTGTGTGTTTGTCAGCTATTGGGCAGGGACACAAAGCACTGGTTGGACAGAGAAGGTGCTGTAGGTTTTGCCTTGGTCCCTCAGCTGAGATCTTAACCTTATATGTGTGCCAGTTTGGAGTCTTATTGGGGATATGGAGAAAGAGGGAGAAACCAGCCCCAGACTGACTGCGATCTCTGTGCACTCTTAAGGGAAATTGCACTTTACTGTGTGTGCATTTGTCATCCTCCCAGTGTGTACATCCCCCAGTGTTGCCAGTGGTGAGGACTGAGGATCCTTGATTACTGGGCCAGTACCATGGTGTCACAGATGTCATCAAAGCAACATGCATTATCAGAACAGACCAGGATCTATTGAACACTATTGCAAATAATAAACTAAAGATATCAGCATAGAAAGAAAAACATAGAAGACATGCAGAAAAATATAAAGGAAAAGAACAAAATAAGCAATTCACTGATGATACAAAAAATGTTTATAGTGAACTGGGAAACAAAGCAAAAATAATAGAAACACCACAAAAAAATAGATACATTTTAGAGCAATATCTATGAAGACCCTGTGCAACATAACAAATATGTTGAATGAACAGAAGAAGCAAAAGAAAAAGTAAAAAGTTCAAATGTCCAGGATATGAAATGGGATGAAGCAATGGTCTGAGAAAGTGAAACAAAGGTAGTTAACACTCCTAGGGGGAAAGCCCCAGGCCCAGATGCAGTACCTAACTTTGGGCTAAACATATTAACAGCCTTACATAAAGATTTACTTACTTGGGCATTCCAGACACTAACATGGTTAACAACAGGAAAAACAATACTCCTTAAGAGTGAACCTGTAAGCCAACCTAAAAAGCTATAGACCAATAACTTGCCTTCTCACAATGTACAAACTATATATTGGAATTAATGTCAACAGAGTTTATAGACATTTAGAAGAAAACTCAGTCAGGGCAATAGATTCAAATGGTAATAAAAAGTCATATTGAACAAAGGATCATTTGTTGCTATATAAAGTTATAATGGAGAATTGTAAAGAAGGTGAGAATCTATGTATAGCATGGATAGATTACATAAAACATTTGACAGCATCCCACATTTATGGATAAAGAAATGCTTATAAATATATAAGATACATCCTAAATTGATCAACAATATTACAGTGACCACAAAACAGTGGTTTGAAAATAGGCAAAAAATGCTAAAAAATGCAATATTGTTGCATTTGCTTATCAAACCCTCCACCAAGTTTATAGTATAGAAAACTCAGCACTTCAAAATGAAGAGAAACCTTGGAACATGGTTAGACAACTCCCTCTTCTTTGTCTTCTTTGATTACCATGCTGCAACAGTAGTCAGGAAATATTTCTATATGGCACAGCTGATCACAAGTGTATTTAATATAAATCCAAATAGGTTGTTATACCTCTGTCACTGTACTAATCATGTCCATCATCAAATACAATGCTACGTTTGCATATATCTTGCTAAACATATCAAGCATTTGGAGAGACACCAAGAATTCTGGGCTAAAAGAGATCATGGGCCTAAAGAATCTGTGCTACCAGGAGAGGCTAAAGATCTTCTCTCTATATTGATTGGCTTATAGACTCCTTAGGGGTGATCAATCCCTTGCCTTCTGGACCATTAGCGATCCTGAAATCAAAATCTTATTTTTCTACAGCAAGCACTAAAACTGGAGATCTGAACTTGTTTCAGCAAATAAACAACAAACACTGTAATGGCAGATTTGTCATGTAATGACTACCACTTCTGTGTAACAAACTTGCTCTCCAGGTCAAACAATGTGCCACACTTAAGAGGGACTTAGACAATAGGATGGTTATTTATAAATACCCACTCATTATATTCAGTTTATCACACCTTGGATAAAAGGAGGTAAGCTCTAACGGAGGGGCCTGGAAAGGTGTTAATGGCTACATGGCTCAGTTGCTTTCTACATTCTATGATTCTTTGAAGTTCTGTTTTGTTTTATATTTCCAATTATGTTACTTGGAAAGTATGTATTATAATAGTTTGATTAACAAACAAAGCCAGTTTGCAAAAATGAATTATTTTATTTCAACTCAATGAAGCATTTCCATTTGGCTTTATCAAAGCCAAAAATTCATCATCCACTTTTCCTCAGACCTGTCCTTTAACCGTTTTCTTCCAATTTCAAAAAAGCTTGTACCAGTATAAATAAAACAAAAAAACTGAAAAATATTGGCCCAACAGAATGAAACAGAAAACACTACTATTAGAAAAAAAAAATTCAAATGAGCATACTTCACTTTATTTCAACACTTCTGTCTCTTGGACTTCTTCAGAACAAATGAATTATTTCAATTTTAAAAACATCAACTTTTATAACCATTACAATAAAATAATTAACACAATAATGAATCATTCAATTTAAAACCTAAACAGTGATGTTAATTGTTTAAACATAGCCTTCTGTCATTTAAAAAACATTTAATATTTATACTCTCATTTAAACCAGGTTTCTTATCAGCATATAGTTCAATTTGCCAATATGTCTCTCTCTCTTCAATACTATTTCTAAAATCCCCTCCCCTTAAATCTGGATAAACTTGTTCTAAAATAGAAAAAAGAAATTTCTGCAAGTGAAGTGTCCATATTGAAAGGACCATTTGTTTTTTAAACACTTACTCAAGAAGTTTAAAAGTTCCTGGGCACTTCACTTGGAAGACTAAACAGATAGCATATATTAGTGTTTGCAGTGGGTGTCCAGCATTTTATATAGGAATGACAACCAGAACTTTAAATGAGAGAATTAGAGAACATCAGTATGCAATTAGAAAAAGAGATAGTAACAATGCTTTATACAAACACTCTATTGAACATATTAACAACAAGAAAGACAGAAGGCTGTGTTTAAACAATTAACATCACTGTTTAGGTTTTAAATTGAATGATTAGTTAGTGTGTTAATTATTTTATTGTAAAGGTTATAAAAGTTGGTGTTTTTTAAATTGAAATAATTCATTTGTTCTGAAGAAGTCCAAGAGACGCAAGTGTTGAAATAAGTGCAGTATGTTCATTTGAAGTTTTTTTTCTAATAGTACTGTTTACTGCTTCATTCCGTTGGGCCATTATTTTTCAGTGAGATTTATTCCAATACTTGTTCCAGTGGCTTTTGCATTCTTTACTTTGTTGATACTTACTATATTGCATTTCAGTAACTGTTATGTCTAGGTACAATGTTAATCCAATATTGTGACATCCTTTCATTTTTTTGGATATTGCCAGAAATGTATTTGTTTTTGCCTAACATAGCATGTACAAATTTCATCCAATGTGTTTCTCTTTCTGCTAACTGATGCTTATTTCTGTTGTGTAAAAGTTAAATTATAACTAGCCATTTAATCTCAGACAGGATTTTATGTGTAAGTATTAATTTAATTCAGAGCCTGAAAACTATGGGCCATTCATTGAAATGTACTGAAATATTTCACTGAGTGCCTTAATAACACATTTAACTGATTTAACAAATTCATTCTACATGTTAACAACTACTGTAATGAAATCTCCTAAATATCTGATTAATGAAAACATCCACAGTGCTTTCAACATAGCCAATCTTGTAGGAGATTGGAAAATAATACTAGCATATCAGTAAATAATGTGTTCCCCAGTACTGCATATGTATCAGCCTTTCCAATATGTCCGAATAGTAAATGCATTTTAATTGCTTTAATCACAGTCAGAAACAACTGGGTGGTGAAGGTACAGGGGGCAGACTGATCAAGATGAATTATATCATAATGTGATTGTGGTCCTAAGAATCCACTTCTGGTAGAATAGCCTTTGTCTCCAAACTGCACCTTAGATTGTCTGACATGCTAGGCCATCTAGAATTCCTAAAACTGGATTGTACAGAGAAGTAATCTCCATGGTGCAACAACCCTGTCTTTATAACAAGTGTATTTAGTTAAAAAAACTCTTATTTCTTTATTTTTCCTGATGGATGAGCATCCACAAAATTAACTCTTAAAACAAAGATGCTCATCAATCAGAGAATAAAAAATTTTCTAAAGTAACAATGCTGGTTATTCTTCCTGAATTGAAGGTTGATGTTAGACTCACTGAGAAGATTGCTACGTCATACTATCCAGTTTTATGGATTTTATAATAATATCTGGCTAATGGCAAAGAATGACTGTGACAATAGTGTTGAATATGCCTTTGATCTTTTAAACACTGCTTGACATAATTATTCCTGTGAAAGTGAGTTTTGCCTACATATTCACAATACTTCCACTCACTGAATTTGTAGATTCCTTTCCTTTTCCTTTGAGGAATAGTAAGGGTGATATCCATAGTCCTGAGGTTTGCAGAGGTTTAATGGTTATTTGCAAAGAGCACTGCCACATCTGTCTGTAAATAGACTAATCGCAAGTTATTTGTGATGACTACAGCAATGTGAAAGCTTTTGGTAAAAATGCCCACTTTTGTGAAATGTGTAAAGTTTGTGAATTTAATCCTTATGTACATATGAAGTACTACATGAAAACATAAATACTAGTGTAATTCCAGAAGATTTCTGGTATTATGTTAAGACAGATATGCACTAGCATATCTGAAGTATTTAAGGTAAGCAGCATACAGTGCAGCTATTTTTATTTACATTTACAAAATATAAAGGGTTTTACATGTTTTACAGAGGGGCATCCTGATTTACACACCCTGTTCATTTCTATAAAAGTGTGGGAAGGGGAAGGTAGGAAAGACTGAAAAACAGGAGACATAACAAAGACGGAAACACAGAGGGAACACAGCAATAATGTTGTGCCAGATGATGTGGGAAAGGAAGTGTACTATATTTTTAGCAGGGGACAGAACCCCCTCCCCCTATTTTTCAAATATTTCTTTTATGTAATAGGGTAGTTTGGGTTTGAAGAAGGTTAGGAGGTGCAGGAGAGAGGATTAGGGAAGGAGGGAGGTGAAGAGGAGTTTGGTACAGGAGGACATCCAGTTCACAGGACCTCAAATGTTTCCACTGCTTGATGGTGTTGCAGTGGAGGATTCGGATGTTGAAGAGCTGGAGCTCTGTGATGCTACAGTGGTTGGCACTGACCAGGGCAGTTAGTACTGAACCCACTGAAGAGCATCCCTGACTGGCTTAAAATGTCTCTCCACTACATACTCCATCACATCTTCAACCAATTCCTGAAATCCACATTCTGTGACACTTGCCAGACTGCCCTGTGCCAGGATGCCTATTGAACTAGTGACAGTGCCCTGACCTTCTGAGGATGTCCCTGGATGGGCAGGGTGTGTCTGCTCCCTTTTCTGGGAGGTAAGTTACTGGGCTTCCCCTAGGGATTCTGGATGTGTAGAAAAAAGAATATGAATTGGAGAGAAAGTAAGAAAAGCAATACGAAGTGATGCATAATTAAAATAAGAAAATGAGCGAAGGAGTGTTAGAGAGAAAAACAAGAAATGGAGATGATAAATTCACTCATAATGTAATACATCAGTGCAACTACTATTAACAATGCTTTCTTATTTATATCAAATCTTTGTTCAGAAAAAATGGTAAATGATACTGGAAACCTGTGATCAATCTGTATAAGGATATCAGGTAGTGGCAATTTGCAGTCTACTGATACTAATGAGATAAGCTATGTAACAAGAAATGGTAATACAGTTGAAATTTCTGGCTGACCATAAAAGCACTTTACCTCTTTTATTATCATTATGTATGAATTGCTTCTGAAATTTGTATTTGCAATATAAATAAAAGAGAAGAACATTATTTATTATTTAACATTTTTGAGATGGAAATAATGTTTTTCTTTGTGTACTCACAATTCCCTTCAATCAACCTTTTCACTCACCTCATGTGCAGTCTTATTTTGCTGCATTGAGAAGGCATAGAGGGTGGTTGCTTACCTATCCTAGATGTGCATTTAAAGTCTTTTTGACATGATTACATTTACTAATCAGCAAGGCCTTTAAGGTAATCTTGCACGGGGTGAATATGTGTACTTATTTATGCACATGTTTCACTTAAGTCATATGTTTTCATTTGTTAAGTAGGAATGCAGTAAAGCAGAGATTATTAAAATTCGTTGTACCTAATCAATCTGTGCTAATTAGTATTTCTTCATCCTTGGAAGTTGAACTAGAAGGACAGAACCACTTCTATCAAACTGTTGCATTTTTATGTCTTTGTACAGCTTGCATCTTTAGGAGACAGGTACTTTCTGCAACCTCTGCATAGTGCATACATTTCTGTGGAAGTTTTTACTTTCCAGTCTGCTTTGCATACTTACCTGGAGTTTTAACTAATATTACATGAAGCTGCTCTAAGCAGCACACTTTGACATTTCTCTCAAAGAGACATGCAGTACATATACAACTTCCAGAAAACAAAATGTATTTACAGTTACAGACAGATGCTCTAAAATAGTTCATGACGATGTGTTTTGATAATTTGCTGCTTAATAAATGTAGGCATATAAGGGGATTAATTAGAAATGTATATAGAAATATGCAAGCAGTGTATTTCTCTGTATCTTCTGTGTTGGACATTCACTTGCTACTTTAACTCCCTCTCTCACTTAACTAACTGAATTCAGACATCCTGTATGTGTAGTTAATATATTGAAAGAAATTAATGTCTCACATAAATATAACGTTACTAAATAATTTGCTAATTTGCAGACTATACAAACCAAATATTTTTTTCTAAAAATTGTCTTTCTATAGTACAATTAATTAATACGTTATTACCTACAGTAAATAAAATTATATATCAATTCAAATATGTTCTTTTCTGCCTGTGTATAAATACAGCTATACAGATATACATGCATATACATTTATATGTATATGCATTGTTCTGCACTGTATCAAATATATGTATATATATATATTGTATAAATATATATATATATATATATATATATATATATATATATATATATGCATGTATGCATAGCATTACTTTATAATATACATCAGTATTTATAAAAAAAGCATTTGTAAACATAAACATGCCATATTTGCATCCAGAAGCATTTTTGTTTACAGATATGTTTAATGCAAGTCAAAATTTTGGCTGAAATATAGACAAATATTTGCATTTACTCATATTTATTCTTGCATATATCTGCATGTATGCAGTATTCATCTAGTATGTTTTTAAACCTAATTTTGATAAGATATAAAAGAGTAAAAATACTTACTATAGAAATCTGGTCTTCTCACCATCATCTGGTGTACCCACTCAATAAGCTGGTCAGGCCTATTTATCTGTAGGTCATCGTACTTGTGGTGGCATTGTGGCCCAGAGCAGGTAAAACATGTCAGGCATGACAGGTACTCACCCAGCTCTTGCTAGATGTCAACTTTTTTCCCATTCTGTGTTCTGTACAGATACAAAGTTCTACAGGAATGACTCAAGTAAGAAGTAGACCATTCACAAGATTCATTAAAATCCGTGTAGACTCCATGAAGATCCTACATGGAATGTATCCATGTACGTGGCCACAGTTCCCCCTCGGCAGCATGCCATGCATATTAATCATGAAGCACTGCAGAGGGAGAGTATAGTAACAGTGATATTAAATCCATGTAGGCAGAAGTGCTGAGGCTGTTCCTTGGTTCTGGATGCCTGATGAGATGTTATGTACAGGGTGAGGCTCCCCTGTAATGTTCCCTGCTACTGTTGAAATGTGCTGTATATTAATAGTTTTTGTTTGAAATTTCTAAATTTTCTAAAATGTTTGTTTACATGGTGTGGCACGAAGTGCAGGAATGCCAAGCTGTGCTTAGATAGATATATATACACTTGCAAAGCATATAAAAATAGTAACCAGATGTGATTATCATGTATTTTTTTTTATGTCTGTTTGCGCGGCACTGCTGAGAGTGCTGCAATGAGAAGATGCGCTTATACAGACAAAGCTGACACCTGCCAGATATCTAAAAAGAGAAACTGGATGTAATTAACTAATTATTTCTGGTTATGTTTAAGCCTGTCTGTGTGGAGTACACCAGTAGCTTAGTAGTATATGTGAAGGAATACCACTTTATATACTACGGAAGTAGCTAAATGGGTATAGTGACAACCCAAAGCTTCATAGGTCTTGGGTTTGAGTCGTAGCACACATATCATTTGTTTAACGCAATGTAAAATATCTTTTAATTTAAAAAGGAAAACAAAAGCTCAGCAAGACCACCACGGCTTCCAGTATGAGAAAAGTTCCAGTTTAATAGATAGGACAAGCGCTTTCACGTAGATACCCTACACTTCATCAGATCCTTACAAAACTCATTAAAACACATCATTATATATAGTCTCAGTACAACATTTAATCATTTCATCAGAGATTGACTAATTAAATAATCACAAGTAATAAAACAATCAATTAAGAAACAGTCAGTCACTAGATAAAAGCAAGCTACTTAAAGCGACGTGCATGCAATACTGGCTTGATACAGATACTACGATTCAAAGTAGGGTAAATGTGTGCTTACAACTTAAAAATCCATTTTAACTCCACACATTCTATAAAATTATCATTATTGCCACCCCCCTTATTGGGGACAACAATTTGCAAAACCCTAAAACTAAAACTATGCAATGAAAACTCCATAATGTGCTTTGCTAGAGCATTGCCTAAATTCCCATGCTTGATGTCATACAAATGGTGGTACACATCTGTCTCTAAGGCGCTTTGTGGTCTTGCCTACATAGAAACAGTTACATCCATTACAAGTAGTCAAGTAGATAAGATTAGTAGTATTGCAAGTAGCTTGAAACCTGGGTTCAAACTCAAACTGCAACACAGGATGGATAAACTTTTGGGTATGCGTCATACTATTACACATCTTAAATAATGTACATGGATAAGAGCCAGGTTCACCCTCCATAGTCAAGTTACAGGTTCTATTCCCAAATAGTAACTGTTTCAAGTTCTGATTATTCTTATATGTAAACTTGGGCATTTGTCCAACTAACTTCATTGTATCTCTATCTGCCATCAGGAAAGGCCAATTCTTCTTCACAATCTCCTGCACCTTCCTATTATCTGTAGTGTATTTAATTATTAACCAAATCCCATATTTCCCATCACCTTGTGTGTAGCCCTTCCTTGGAACAAAGCCCCTAGTTTGAGATCTAGAAGCTCCATTAATAGCCTCATCCTTTACCATGGAGAAGTCTGGCTCCTTATAATCCCTATCTAAAAACAATTGTTCAAGACGATCTACTTCACATTCTAAACTACCCCTATCACTACAGATCATTTTTATTCTATTCAGTTGATCTTTCATGATATTGGGGAAAACATGCCTTGGATGCATGCTACTATACTCAAGCAAACTGATACGCCAACATTTTTTACGAAAAAGGCCTGTCCTATGTAGGTGATGAATTCCTCAAGTAGGGTTATTCCCCCATCCCACGACATAAAAACATCATCCACAAAATGCCTATAGAACTTAATGTGACTGAAAAAGTCATTATTATACAGATGTTGTAACTCCCAGTAGTGTACCACCAGATTCGCATAGGAATTGGCACATGGGTGCCCATCGCGACACCCCATTGCTGTAAATACATATGTCCTTCATATATCAATACATTGTTAGAGAAAATAAGATCCAGCAAAGTACAGAGTAGAATAACCTCATTATTACTGAAAGAACCATGTTCACTCAATAATGCCATTATGGGTTCTATGCCATAGGCATTGGGTCATGACGTAAACAAACTCTGTACATCCATTGTTACAATTAAAATATCCAACATGTCATTATCCTCTCCATAGTGTTTTAAGTCATCAAGGAACTGTATACTATCCTTCAGGATGGTTGGAATACCTCTCACTAGAGGGCCCAACTTAGCTTCCACATAGATCAAAAGGTGTTCTGTGCACCATGCCCTCCATCCACTATGGGTCTTATTGGGGGGTTCTGCAGTGATTTATGAATCTTAGGCAGACCTTTAATACATTGTATCAATGGATATTCCACTAGTAAAAAAGAATATATATAGACTTTCATCCAACTGCCTACACATCAGCAAGTCATAAAGCTCATCATTCACATTCTTCAGAATTTTACAATATTCAAACTTGCTCAACTTAATATATACATTCTCATCACTCAACATACTATACATTGCCATATCGTAGCCACTTTTATCAAGGAGAACCACCTCTCCTCCTTTATCAGCAGGTCTAATTGTTAAACTAGTGTTATTCTAAAGTGAATAAAGTGCTTGCCTCTGGGTGAAGGTTAGATTATAAAATCCACCCCCAGGTTTGTTAAACTGTGTGTCATATATATCCTTTTCACATGCCATAATGAATGCATCTACATGAGCCAGTATCATCGGAGTAAAAGAGCTCTTTCTTTTGTAAGCCTTCCCACCCACATGACATTCTCGCACGCCATCTTTAAAAAACAATTTCAAAGCAACATTTCGTCCAGACAACCTCAAATCAGTCAATAACTCACAAACATTCACATTAAAAGAAGGAACAAATGTCAAGCCCTTGTTCAAAAGGGAACTGCTTCATTGAGCTCATAGTCCGATAAGTTCACCACCATGCCATTCAATACCTCTTTCTTCTGTTCGGGACAAAGTTTTCCTAGGAGTTCTTCCTTTTCTGTCTTCCCCTGCTTGCAGACCTCGATTTGTAATGGGGTTTTTGTTGTTTCACAGGTAGGGGTAAAAAACGATCAAGGGTGTCTGGGTGAAGCAATTTTGTTCTTGCTCCCAAAGACCCTGTAGACAACGCTTGTTGGTTAGGTGGTGGGGGGTCGTGTCAACCTCTATACACACTGCAGGTGTGTGGGCCAATGTAGATCCTCCTCCCATAGTCTGTCTATTGATGGAATGCCAACCTGATCGAACCATTGTGACGCATTAGAAGCAGAAGGTTCAACGTTTAAGGTGGTCAGTACTTGCTCAGAATGCATAGGTACCTGTGTAGAGTCCCTTTGCCAAGTGAACACATTTCCTGAAGCAAAATCATTAAAGTCTCTTTGCAGTTTACATTGCTTCATTTGCTGCAATTTCTTCTCATATAATGAAATGTTCATATATAGATCGTTCAACGCATTATCATATTGTTCCCCCTTAAATCTACCCAGCATAATGTGTGTTGGTTGTATTTTCTCCACCAGCTTTGTTTCAATGGGAAGGAAATAGTCAATAATCAACTTCATATACTGGTAGCTTACTTCAAGATTAAGCTGTTGGCACTGTTTAAGCAGCAATGGATGTGTATCCCCATATGAAGGCATACACAACACCCTTATGCCTCTTGGAATCACTCGAAAATGCAGGCAGGCTTTAAGATGTTGCCTCTGCCAAGCATGACACTTGATCTTATACATATCATTCTCTAAGTCATGTAACATCACAGAAAACTGCTGATAATTCTCAGTTCTGTTTGATATATTACCTTCGGTTCTTCCATCAAAAATCATGGTAAGCAAAAAAATTGCAAGGATTTGATGAAGCGTAGGGCATCTACATGAAAGCACTTGTCCTATCTATTAAACTGGAACTTTTATCATACTGGAAGCCGTGGTGGTCTTGCTGAGTTTTTGTTTTCTTTATTCACATTTTATTCAACAAGATCTTTGGGTCACTGTGGTGTTTTTGTTTGCTATTTTAATTTAAAAACAAAACTTTTACATTTGTAAGAGCTGTGCAGTGCTAAAGACTGCTTAAACATGATAAATGGTTAATATTGTTTGTGCATTACTAAGATTCACTAAAACTACGGTCGTGCGAGTTTTCACAATGCTCAGCTCCATTTAGCTGGTTTGCGAGATGCAAAGCAATGCAGCACTTTTTTCAGTGATGCTGAATGACATGTATGGGCAGTCAGTAAAACAGCCTATATTAAGGTGAATAGGTGGGAATTCTGCACTATTTGTTGGAGTCTTTCTGTTAGTATGCCAGGTGGTGTTGGAGAGGCTGCGTGCTTTCTGGCTCAGAGATAGGGTGTGCAGGAGTCCAGGGTTTTTGTTGGGCTTCTGATATGCAGTTCTGAGCCTAGGCTGTTGCAGGGTGGTTACCAGGACTCAGAATGTAAGGCTAAGGCTTGGTATTGGTTGGCCAGGGAACTATCAGTGTTACTAGTTTACCTTGCACTGGTGCTGAGTGTCATCACCCCTATGATGACCTGAAGTATAGAATGAGGAGGAACACTAGACACCTGGGTCCAAGAGGCCAGGGCTGGGCATACTCCACAGATATGTTAAGTATTTCTTCCACTATTTTACTAAAATGCAAGCTGAATCTGTGCAAAACTAGTATGCATAATCGTATGCTTCTCTCCCAACAGCTGCAGCTGGGTGGACTTGCAACATGCAGTCCCACGCTGGGCATCTAACCAGGTTATGCCATGAGTGTGGTAAGTACGTATACATTATGCTAACTGTAGTGCAATAAACAATAAATATTAAAAACAGTACTGCAATAAAGAATAAACAATAGAAACTGTAGTGCAATAAACAATAAACAATACCAATAACATGAGCAAAAAGGTGTAAAGCACGATTATGTTGTCATAACATAACTGCATTAGAGCTGTATGCATTGCATGTTTATGGTAAGGTTGCTGCAGTCAACTGTAAAACTGTAATAACTCTACAAAGCAAAAGTAATGGCCTGAAAAATGTATTGCACAACTCATAGTACAGTTCAAGGTTGTCTCCAGGCCAATTTCAGTCACATAATGCTCTCTTTTCCTCCCACTCCAGTAACAACAGGTACTTTATGAGTAGATATTGTGTGTAGACTTCATAGATAATTAACACCAAAATCAATAAAGTGTTAAGCAGCATTGTGGTTTCCTAAACAAATCTGTCTTAATATTTGTAGTAGGTCTGTATTCATTGCACATTTGTTCTAACGACACTGCAGACAACTGTAAAACTGTAATAGCTGTAGAATGCAAAAGTAATGGCATGAAAAATGTATTGCACAACTCATAGTATAGTTTAAGGCTGTCTGCAGGCCAATTTTAGTCACATACTGCTCTCATTTCCCTCCAATCCAGGAACAAAAGGTATATGGGTGAGGTAGCCCACCTTATGGGCAGATATTTTGTGTAGATTTTGCAGATAATTAACACTAATACCAATACAGTATTAAGCAGCATAATGGTGTCCTAACTAAATCTGTGTTAATATTTGCAGTAGGGCTGTATTCACTGCATGCCTGTTCTAAGTTGCTGCAGTCAATTGTTACATTATTTGCAGATGTCCCCTGCAGTTACAGCTTTTGGGTTCTGCTCCCATGCCTGCCAACTAAGGCATGACAGCTGCCTAGTCTACTTAATGTACACAAATATACCTCTCAAGTGTCACAATTTTTCTTAATTCAATTACTGCTGCCTAATCTGTCTGGTCTGTGAATATCAGATAAATTATTACCTGGAATGCAATGTAGTTTCAAATCCATTAACAGAATGCTTTGGTAGTTATCTACATGCACATTATGTGAAACTGTTCTGTGTAGTCGTGTACCTGGATTTGTAACTGCTTAGCCCATATTGTCCCATGCTAACAGCTTGAGTGGTGTGTATGTGCAACATCAGCTATAGAATAATTGTATCACTGTAATCACAGCTGAAACTGCACAACTGTAGAAGTATGGATTGTCAGTTTTTTATGGATATCATCTGTGATGTCACTAATGGTATATTTTTCTCTCTTTTTTCCCTACCCCTTATCTTCATTAGTATATTTGTGTCTTTCAGCTTTAGAACTCTGGTCCGCTAATGACTGGTAGTTGATTTATATCTTCTCTAGTATATTATAATTTATTATTATGATTTAATACTAATATATTTTGTTAAATTAACTATATTTTGTTAATCTTTAATTTATTATTGTTGTTTATTATTATGATTTCATATTAATATATTTTGTTAAATTAACTGTTTTGTTGGCCTTAGGGGATTATTTCATACTGGCTTGCTGTTATCATACTTACTGTTATGTTACATAATGTTGTGTTCCACATAATATACCTCTATATGTATTTGGATTAATCAGTATTATGTTCCATTATGTTAATACTAACATTGGTTTGGTTATTACTAACCTTAACTTATTGTTATAACTATTTTACTACAGTGCTTCAAGGTAGGCTGGTTCCCCACCTGGAATATGCAGACATGTGTGTAGCCAAGGACATCTGGTTCAAGGCTGTGGACAGCACCACAGCCATACCATAATACACATCCATCCACATGTTCAGACCTCAAAATGACAGTGTGCATGGTAATGCAGGTGGTGTATACATACTTATTAAGAATACATACACATACATATTTTGTGAAACACTGTGATTTCCTGGAGACACTGCAGGTGCCATTCAGTACTGGAAGGGTACATAATCAAGAAATAGCTGGCTACAGGAGCAGCTCCATGAATGCAGACATCCATTGTGCATATTTATATGTATGTGTGTCTATCTAGACATATCATTACACCATGGCTTGGGGTGGCATTAAGTGACCACCAGCTGCCTTGCTTAGTCATGCTGCAGCTCACTTCCCAAAAGTTAGTCCACCTTCTTAACTACAATGCTCTGGAGCAGTGCTGTGACATCCCCAGAAGGGGAGCTAAAGTGTTGCATCATGTGGTTACCAATATGTGTTACCACTGCAACCCCCAATGTGAGGTCCTCCCTGGTGGAATCTGACCACAGATCACTTTCATTAAAATTACCAGCACTAACCCCTCCTTGCAGACAATACAGACATATATTTTAACAAAGTAATTTATCACCTCCTGTGGGATGGTTGACAAAGCTTCACTGCACCCCCCCCCCAGATGGGATAGGCAAGTATGCAGAGTTCTACACCCATGCATTATGCTAGCAGCATTACAGCTGCATGAACTGGGCTGTACTTGACAGGAGGAACACAGGCTCCTCATGGCATAGCAAACCTGACCGGTGGACAACTGTCATTAGCAGGCTGGACAATAAGAGGTGGACATTGCTGTTTGACAGTTGGGGAGAGGATGCCCCCCCATAAAATGGAGGCACAATCTCCTCAGTTAAAAGAAGCACATAGTGTTGTTGTGACATTGTGTAAACACAATAAGTGACAAAATTAGCCACCCAAACAAAGCAGAACCACAACACACAGCGTAGTTACATGTGTAACCTTAAAGGACAGGTGCAGACTGTCAGTGAACTCATACATAATGATGCCATATATAATGGGTCTGTACTCATAGCTAACCTGTAGTCCCACATGCTCTGTGTCAAGTCACTGCCCTGTCTCCACCACATGACACATGACATTCCTACAACCGCCCCATAACTTCCATATCGACAGAACAGATCATAAAGGGCCTCTCACTGTAGGATACATGGCATCTAGTGAACATGCTAACATACCAGGCTGTATCCTACATGGGATCTTGCAAGGATTGCTACCACCACTGGGAACAACTTGCATTTGTGATGAATGCACTGGCTGCACTCCAGCTGAGTGTACAATGGCAACTGTTATACCCTTGCACAGAGGTGATGTATCCACTGACCACCAGAACTATAGACCTCTTTCTCTGAGTATCTATATCTATATGCCCATAGGAGCAATCATCATGAAGCTGATCAGCACATATATATGTGATCTAAACACAGTTGGCTGTACACAGTTTGGATGTCTGACAGGAGGATCACGATAGTTAAACATGGTGGACATTTCCAAGGCAGTCAGCAAGGACCTGGTGAGGGGATATCCTGGCATACAACCCCCTGAACTGAGCCAAACCATCTGACTATATCCCACACTCAGGCATCATTTATAACGCACCCACTTAGGCATCCACAGTACTGCCATTGTAGGGGTGACTAAGTTGACCATTGATGGCACACATACTCAACATATGGATAGCGACCTTCAATAGCTGATCTGTAATCAGCAGCATTCAACAGGGCTCAGTCCTAAGTCCTGTACTGCTTGGAATCAATTTAACCATGATACAAGTGACTACTGAATGTTTGTGGCTAACAATGTTTAGTGATGTCTGCAAATTGTGAGCACTCATAGTGTCTGTGAGTTATGTCAATATCCTACAAGAGGATATTGATGAACAAATGCCTATTGATATACTAATGGTCGTAAACTCAATGCAAATATATATGTAGTGTCATTCCCACCAGTAACACCTATGTACCTGGTAAGTAGCACATTAGTCACAACATGCGATGTACATAGGATGAAAGAACTGGGCACACAGACCTGGCCACAAAGGTTTACACATAATGTGCCTGAGATCATCATGTCTCCACACTGGTATGCCATGAATCATATGTCATAGCTGAGGGCGTAGTCACCCATAATTGACATACTCATAACCTACATGTACTCTTCCCTCAGCATGCCAATATCTGAGGCCAATGGCCATTTGGTAATGTACCTTTCCAAGCAGTACTGGCAATTACACTCAACAGTATAGTCCCACATAAGGGACCTTCACATCTTCAGTATGTGTTCAATGGGGATCATCTGAAATAAGTGTCATTATAGACTGTGGTATATAGACTACTCTTAGGTGATCTCTGCCTTGCATACAGGGCAGTGTGTGTCCCTGCTTGATTGTAAATGTTGCATATCTGTAGGTGGCATAGTAGATGGATTAATCACTCTAAGGACATTAAACTAGTATGTGAAGTTAGTAATAC
>NC_056743.1:952011590-952029090 GCF_019279795.1 Protopterus annectens | reverse complement strand
ATTTGCATGCCTCAGAAGTTTCCGTGTTGGTGTGTGCATGCGCGCTGCTCAGCAGCCCTAACTCAATCTAAAAATGTTGGTGCCCATGTAAACAGAGAGATGCAATGCCTAAACAGAAAAAAATGTGCAGGCTTTATTGACTTCCCGCCCCCATGTTTTGTTCTCCTTGTCAGACCAGTTCGGACAGCAGCCTCTGGCCTTGACAGGTGCTGTCATCTTTTGAAGTACAACTTCTAGAATGAAAAATAAAAGTGCAGGGTTGTGATCATAGGGGTGGAACTACTCCTTCTGTGGTGTGACATCACTGTAACCAAGCCCAGCTATCATGAAAGATATGGAACTGCTATTATTGGCAAATCTTTTTTTTTTTTCATTTTTCTTAACTTCAGTTTGTAAATAAATGCTCTTCATGATACCATTATTCTTTTTATTTTCAATAATTTTTCTTTTTACATTAATAAATGCCACAGATAGAAACCATCTTACACCATGACTGTATATATATATATGTTATACAGTGATGTCAATACCACAGGATATAGGTCGTACAACATATCTATTTACACTATGTACATAGATGCTTCCACTGTTAGTTCTACAGTTATATAGACAGTATATACATTTGTAATATCCAAGTTATTATTGAATGTCTGAACTTGTATGTGTTCTTCGGTTCCATTAGAGTGTATTTCTAAGTTGCTGTGTGATGAATTATGCTAATATGATGTTAAAGGTTTGTTCCCAATTTTTTCTGGATTTCATGTTTTTGTTTCTTTTATCTATTACTATTTTATGAGCTAAAAGGTGTTGCATAGCTACCTGTTTAAAACCCTCCCAAGAGATATGTATCGTATCTAGTCATTTAGAAGCTATATACCAGGGGTGTCCAACCTTTTCAGTTGCAAGGGCCGCATAGAGTCAACAGAAATGGTCTGGGGGCAAATGGCAAGTGAGGACCAAAAAAAAAAAAAAAAAAAGGTCTCTAGCAAAAAAAAAAAAAAAAAAAAAAGGAGTAAAAGTCTCCAACAACTAACTAAAGAGCAAAAGACTCAAAAAAACTCAGGTACTGGCTGTATTGTAGGTGAATTTGAACAATAAGTTTCTGCACTTGTGAGAAAAGGCTTGAAGCAGAAATTTGTTAGCAATTATTGTCTAGTGTAGATCTAACACAATACAAGTTGACCTAATGACAATGTATACCCCACTTGTCTCAGAAAAAAAGTATTTAGGACTGCCCCTAGACATGCCTTTCCTTTAGCAAATACACTGACAACAACATTACCAAAACACTGACCCAACACAACCTTTGTTTTATCTTGGACAACTCTCGCATCTCCTGCTGAAATAATTATATTACGCAAATTGCAGCTTTCATCGTATTTGTTTATGCAGAACCCATTTCCCACATGTACACTTGAGAACATCATTGCAAAAACAAATGACCAAATCCAGAGCTCTGTGAGACACCACTGATAATGCCCATTAAGACAGACAGGTAACCCCACATCCTGACTTGTCTGCGTGTTTAAAATCTCCAATCTGTTAACTCCCGTAACCTGCAAAGCCTGGCTTAGCCAAAATGTGTTAATACCCAAACTGGAATAAGGACTACCTTAATCAATAACATTCCATTCTAGTGCAGAAATTGAAAAACTACAAATCGCATTCAGTGTAATATGCAGATCGATCTCCTCATTGACCAAAGAACCCACCAATGCCATGTGTTGGAACATTACACATGGCTACCACTCAGAGACAGAGCACCTTTTCTCTGTCTAATTTTCAAAATTCTCAGTCTAGGTCCAATATTAAGCATCCTTCAGTCAACTATAATTATAGAATAAGTACAAACTTCTATCACAGTATTATGTATTTGTCACCTTAAAAAAGTCCAACTATTGTCTGATATAATTTAAGAAAAATGTATCTTTTTTCCCTTTGTGCAGAATTTCATTTCTAGTCAGTATGATCAGTCAATAGTTTATTAAGTCTGCATAAGTGTCATACTATTTCCTACAGGAATTATTTTACTTTTCATTAGATTCTACAGTTCATTGCATTGTGAGTTTTTTCCCCTCAGAAATTATCTCACTGTAAAACGTTTCTGGTCTTGTCTTATTCCACTCACTAGACTAGTGTATCTGGAAATGCAGGTGTCTGCAAATCATAAATGAATCAAATAGCACAGAAACTATTGTCATACTAAGGGAGTACAATCCCTTGAGCACCAGCTCTGTTAATGTTAGTTACTTCAGATACAAATGACAGCAAACATGATACCACTGGCCAACATAGTGATCGGATATAAATGACAGATTCCCTAATATGGACAAATTCTTTCTGCTTACAAAATAAACTAATTTATCCACTATTTGTACCTAAAACAAACAAAAACAAATACAAGTCTGTTTACAATAAGTCAAAGGCCACAAAACAGTGGCAGCTGCTAAACAAAAATATGCTGATGTCATCGCCTATGATTTTCTAAATATGTGTTTTTTAAACTGACTCCCACACCCATGAAAGAATGTTAAATATGCTATTTATATTTGCAACAGAAAAGTTTTGGCAACTTTTACATGCTAAGATAAGAAAGAGAAAAAAGTCTTTGTATTTCTTAAGCGCAGGAACTAAAACATTTATACTACCTTAAATAATCTGTTAGCACAGTATTATTTATTTTGCTTTTGTACTTCCAGGCAAATATTACTACTAGCATCACTTTAATCCTTATGCCTAAAAACTATAACCTGACCTCAAAATAAATTTCTGCTTAGCATATGACAAAAATATCGTTATTTTAAACATTACAGATCACATCAGTTCATCTCTGTTTCTTATCCTTATCCTGTTAATTTACCTAGCCTAGAAGAAAAATCACCTCTTGAATTCACATAGGCTTACAATGAAGCAGATGCCTTCTAAGAATTCAGTCATTTACAAGACATTCATTCTAGAATAGCTTAGCTTACCTTTTACTGCTGTAGAATATGTTGTAGTAGTCAGTAAATAAAATAAATCCACTTTCTAAATGAAAAAAAAATACCAGCTGGTATGAAAACGTGAAAAAAGAAAGTTGGAGAACAGCAAAACATGTAAACACACAGAAAAAGTTAAATTAAAATTAAATTTAAATTTAATGGAAGAGCTCTGAGGGCAGCATCTCCTGCTATATACAGTTTCATTAGGAAGATTGTTAAAAGTGTATTTGCTTGTTTTCTTGGTATGTTGGGTGGGAGAATGTGTAATAGAGTGAATTCCCAAGTTAATGTTGATGTTTGATAACCCATTTTTTGTAATTGTACCTTGAGAGAGTTACAGAGTTTATAGACATATTTACAGCTCCAAAATACTTGGATTAAGTCAGCTGTCTGGTCCTTACAGTGTGGTCAGAAAGGTGATTTTGATGTGTTAAACTTGTGCAGGATTGCAGGTGTAAAATATGCATTATTATTGATCATGAGCTGAGTGTATGCTAACTTTTTGAGGGGTATAATCTTCAGTGTTAGATTGATTGCCTGACTTATTTGCTGATCATCTATGGTTGGTTTAATTTTTCTCCAGTAGTTAGAGAAGAGGAGATCTTTCTAGTATTTGATTTCATTTATCATTTTATATGAATTAGTAATAGTGTTCTTTGTTGTGATAATAGTTTTCCAAAACTTGCTACAAGTTTCCATGTCACTATTGGTCATAGTAGCATTTTGGAGGTAACTGGAACACAGTTCTTTGATTTGTCTTTGGATTATTATGTGTGATTTAGTGAGGTTTAAGTTGGTCTTCATTTCTTGTACTGAGCAGTTAAGGTAAGGATAAATATATTGGATTGTTTTATCTTTCAGTCTAGGGAAAAGGACTAAGTCCAGCATCTTACTGTTTATTTTTAAATTTGGGTTTTTATGAAGGGGTTGCAGTATTGTCATGGCTTGTCCAAGGTTCAAAAATTGAAAGAGTTTTTGTGCTAAGTTGATAGAATGTTTTAAGGGCTCTATAATGTTATAAGTGTGTATTTCTTTCTGATTCTGGAATGGAAGTGCTTTGGGGTCTAAACCTAGAGCTTTAAATTATCTATAATAGATTGTCACCCAAAGATGAGACCAATTTTCCATTGACGGGTTATGTTCAGCTATTCTTAATATTCTGTTAGTGTCAATGATCGAGTAGTACATTTTAAAATCTGGTAAATTTAGTCCTCCTTTGTTTTTGGGGAGTATTAATTTTGGATAGGAGATTCTGTTTTTTTTTGGGTTCCCATTTAAATTTTGCTAGGAAGGTATGAATTTGTTTGAATAATTTATTATGTATTATTGTCTGTGATGTCATGAAGATTAGTCTAGGTAAGATGTTCATTTTGATTATTGATACTTTGGCCAAGAATGGTAGTTTTATTTTGTTCCATCTTTTACAGTCTTGCATTATGTTTTGCTATTTAAGGTTTACATTGTGTTGGTAGAAGTCTTTGTTATTCTGGAAAAAGGTGATTCCCAGGTATTTAGTTTCTTCTTTTATTTTTATTGTGTTTAACAATTGTATTAGTGAGATGAGTTGGGGTGTTTTTAGGGGGAAAATATTCATTTTATTGCGGTTTAGTTTGTAGTTAGACATAGTCGAGAAATGCTCAATTGCAGCTATTATTTTGTTTATATATGAATTTGGTGTAGTGCAGTATATGTACATATCATCCGCAAATGCAGTGAGGTATATTTTGAAGTTGTGTGTTGATGGAGGATTGTGGTATGTGTTTTGTTTGATGTATAGAAAGAGTGATTCTATGTATAGGTTAAACATGAAGGGTGATAATGGACATCCTTGTCTTGTTCCATTTTTTATTAGAATCCTATTTGACCAAGTTTTATTTATATATAGAGATATGTATGGGTTGCTATAGAGAGTTTGGATGATCTGAATGAAGTTATTGGGTATATTAAAGTAGGGTAGTGTTTGGAGTAAGAATTCTAGTTTAACCATATCAAATGCCTTGTGGGCATCCATTACCATTGTGTAGATGTTGATATTGTATCGGATAGCGTAAGATATTAGTGCATCTAATGTTAATGTATTGTCACTAGTCTGTCTATGTGGCGTAAAACCAGATTGTTCTGGGGAGATGATTTTCTCTATCAGATTTTTCATTCTGTTTGCAAGTATAGAGGTAAATATTTTAGTATGTATATTTAAGAGGGAGATGGGTCTGTAGCTGTTGGAGTTTTTGGGGTCTGTGTGTTCTTTTAATATGAATATGGTTTTAGAGACATTAAAGTGGATATCATTTATTTTATAGTTTATTATGTAATTCAGTGTATAGTATAGTAGTTTGGCTATCAAGGGGGAAAATGCTTTGTAAAATTCTGATGTGAGTCCATCCGGACCCAGAGCTTTATGCGCTTTTAAGTGTTTGATTGTTGTAATAATATCACTGATGGATATCGGTTCAGTTAGTTTTTTTTGTTGGTCTAAATTTAGTTTAGGGAATTTCAGTTTTTGAAGGAAAAGAGTTCTATCTTCCTTTGAGGTTTGTAGTATTTTTGCTCCATATATTTGAGAGTATATTTGTTTAAATGTTTTAATAATGTCTTCATTTTTTGTGTACGTTTTGTCTCTGTAGTTTATTTCTGATATATTGGAGGCATTTTTGTGTTGGGAGATAATTCCGGCCAGAGCTCTAGATGGTATTTGAGCTTCTTCTGTGTAAGTGGCTACCATTCTGGCTTCATAAAAAGATAGGTTCCTGGTTTCTAACATATATAGATCCCTTTGCAGTTTTAAAAGTTCTGCTTCTGTTTGGTTCTTGGGGTTATTTATTAGTTCTTTTTCAAGATGCCCTATTTTCCCTGTCAGTGTCTGCTCCTCTTTCAGTTGTATTTTTTATAGCATGCTGCTTTTTTGTTAAACATTCCTCTAATTTGTGCTTTGGTTGCAGCCCATTCTATATCAGTTGGTACTTGGGAGTTAGTGGTATCTGTAAGAGCTAATGATACCATTATTCTACAATATAAACTAATGAGTGTTTTGAGGTGACAAGGTTTATCACAGTATGCAGTATAGGTATGGATCAGATCATAATTATGCAAACTTAACTGCTACTGATTCCATTTTCCCTTTTCTAATTACTGGAATATATGAGACATATTAGGCTTGTTTGCACATTTCAAATGCTAGCTTGGCTCAGCTCCACTCAGGGTATCTTGTCTTTCCTGAGAAATAGTTATGAGAATATGTTAACCTACACTCTCATGTATGGAATTCATAGAGTTAAGTGCAACTCGGTCTAATTTACATACTAAATGAATAAATAAGCCGTTTGTTATAAGAATAAGTTTAATAGTGACATATTAAGTTGTGATCAGTCCAATTAGGTGGCAAGGGTTTGGGAAAAGTGCAAAGAATTACAAGTAAGATAAAGCAGTAATAACTACTTAAAATAATTAGTAAGTAGTTCATATTCAGGTAGTGCAGCAGTGATCAGTAGGAAAATTTTGTTTTATATTGATCTAATTGTCAAATGCAGTTGATTCATGTGAAAAGTGATGACATGAGTGCCACTTGTCAATCAGAATTCATGACAGCAGTAATGAGAAATATATGGGGAAGTGCTACAGTAAGCAAATACTTCTTTACTGTGGCATTTGTGACTTTCAATTATGAATTAAAACTCATGATAGTATAAATGCAGAAAAGTGGAAGGAGAATGGTTTTCCTAGTTTGTTAGTAAGGGAATACGATGTCAGTATCATGATATGTTCTTGCTGTAGTACTATGCATTTGTTGATAATGCAGTACAGGTTAGGAAAAGATAAGTTTAACTGGATGATGTTTCACTTGCATGCTGATGAGTGAATAAACTTCTAGTGTATTGCTTTTGAATGTTGTTTTAGGTACATGAAACATGCAGCAGCAGGGATCCAGAGAAAGCATAAATTTAGCCATGAGGAGAACCACATCCTCATGGCTGACCTTAGGATGTATGGGAAATACTTTTTTAGAAAAGGGATCCAAATAAGCTGAGAAGGCAAAGACCTGGAACCAAGTAGTTATGGATATAAATGCTGTGGGCAGAAGGGAATATACATTAACACACTACCAGAAGAGGGCCAATGATATAGATGGACATGCCAGAACAAAGGCAAAGCAGAATGCAGTTGCCTGCAGCACTACTAGGATGGACCTCAAACACTTGTTCCCTTAGCACCCAATGAGGAGTAGCTCTTATCCATTCATGAGAATGACCGAACCGCAGATGACAATGGTACAGGCATAACCAGAGGTGTTGTGGACACTGGCAAATATCCACATCAGCTGCATCCACAGACGTTTGCTCAGGAAGGTTAATTTCAGCTCCATAACATAGATACATAAAGAGCATAACAGGTCTGGAGAAATGATTGCATGTAATGCATGACATTTACTCTTAACAGGTGAACTCACCTCTTCTGCACATCAAGATATTGGTCAGAGTCTGCATGGTAAGTGTCATCCACAGATTCTTGCAAAGCATGGAGTAGTGTACTCTACTGTCTAGGTAATAATGTAAGCACTTAATTCTTCACTGGTCAGTACATGAATTGAGCAGTTGCACTATTCCAGTAAATTTAGAAGACAGTAACTGAATGACTGATGATGAAGACAAAATAGGAACTGACATACAATAGCCAAGTTTAATGGTAGGGTCACACACCCTACAATAGATGTATAACTGAGAAAGAAACCATACTGGATAAGAAAGTGAGGTAGGTGGGGGCATTACACTACAGGCTATAAAGGCAGAGAACAATTCACCTCAACACCAATGTCCCCACAACCACAGAATCCACTCCAGAAGACAGCACAAACTCAGAGGTAACATTGTCCACTGCAACATCTGCTCATGTGGGTACCAGGCACAGGCAGATATCACAAATACCTTAAGAAACACATAAAGCATTGGCTGTCCAGCAACAAATGTGTTGTGATATTGTTCAGACTCAGTCCACTGTCAGATAGGGTCAGACAGACATAGTTACAGTTTTGGAGGGTGTAATTAATCATTTGCAACACTATATGCAAAAGATACAGAGTAAGGATAATGCCATGGTCTCACACATATGTGGTGGCACACACAGCTGCCATCTCCACCTCCATCCATACACTTGCTAGGACCTACCAGACTCACATTAAAATCACTGATTGATGGGGGTAAGGATGGGGATGGTGAACTGAATGGACACTTAGGGACATAGCACATTACACTTGCAAGTGCTTCTCAACAAAGTAGTGGAAACACTAGGATTAAACAAACAGAACCAAATTCATGCAGGCCAAGTGGGCTGTCATATGCACATAGCAGAACCTTTCATTTGAGGTCTCAGTCCTACAGCACTGTGAGAAAACTATATGTAGGATCAGCTGAATAAACTAGATCATGTCTTTGCAGCAGGTCACCATCCAGCTCACATCACAGCCTGGCCTCCAGATCAGATGCACCTAGACCTACCCTATTTTTTAGGAGAAGTCATGCATGACACATTTGGCCGTGACCTACTGTAAGTCAGGCTAGACATTTCAGCTACTTATGATACATAATGTATCATTTGACTACAATACATTTTAATGCACTCATGTCAATGTTTAACTTCTAATGCAGTCTGTTTCTAAAAAAAGAAAAAAAAATGCCAAATAGGTGCAAGCACAATGTAACCCAACAGTAAAAGACTTTGTATGTTTAAGTATTTCATTTTAATAATGTTACTGTTTACAATTAAACAAAATTCTCGAATGAAAGGATTAGGATATTACATGCAAATTACAATGCTTTACAACACTAAGAAACTATCCATTATGAATATTTTCAGTTCAGCTGTAGTACAGCGGACAATTAGACAGAACATAAAACTAATATTACACACTATTAAGAGAGAGAGAATAACACACAACTGGAAAAAATATTGCATGAATATCCTGCCATCTACACTAGTACTATTTCCAGGTAACCCACATCACTGCACAAATGATGATTTATACTACTGAGGAAAAACTCGGTGTGTATGACATAATGAACTAATCTGATGTACAGTAACTTAAGAGAGAAAAGTAAATAATGTGTAGTATGTCATATTTAAAACTTATGAAGCATTGCATAATAAAGATAAACATGTTATGCAGTTTCCATTCCAGTACAAGGTATAAGCTCATGTTAAATCACTTAAAATTATAAGTATACTTTATATATAAATGTGACTTGTGTGATGCCTTATGACATCACTGAAGTAATGTCAGTAAGGAGGAGTGAAGCTTAACTTTTAAAATCAGTAATATGACTGCCTGTTCTGAAAAAAAATAATAATAAGAAAAGTAGGAATGTCTGATAAACAGTGACAGTAGAACAAGCACCACACAACATAACCTACATATAACACTGCATATATCACTTATACTCAATGTGTTTTTTTATAAAAAAGGAATACTAGCCTGAATGTCATGGTCCATAAATCTGGGCTAGAGGCCACTTCTTCATGCTGTTCACAAGCCTGTCTCATGGGGTCTCTTACTAATATGCCAGGCTGGTCATCATTATACATAGTAGGACTGGAACTGGAAACTGCAATGGCTACATGGCTCACTTCACCACCAGACTGCCACATGATCATGCTGTGTAGACTGCAAAATGCAGTAAAGATTGTGCATGCAATAGCTTGTTCATACATAAGTGCACCGCAGACTCATCCAGACATCTGAAATGTCTTTTCAGCATGCCATATATCCTCTCAATGAGAGCATGCATTTGAGACAGGGCTGTATTCAAATTATCTTCCAAAGATCTACTTGGATATCTCACTTGTGTCATGCGCCTTGGCTCCAATAGATATCTAACATCGCCTCAAAAAAAACAGAGTAAAGTAAATGGGGGAGAGACAAAATGAAGATAAAGAAGTTTAGCATTAATCAATATGTTACACTGATTATCTGCTTAAAAGATAAAAAAAAAATATTTTGCCACTTACCAGAAAAGATAACCACTGGGCACCCTGCCATGCAGAATGAAAAGTAGAGTGAGGTAGCCTGTCAGCTTTGGGAACTGTGTGCAGTGCCAGGATGCTAGGCAGACACATTGTTCATGAACCACCATGCATCATGCACTACCTGGCAATTGATGGGATGATAGCCAATCCTACTGTGTTAGTGATCCCCCCCACACCGTGGACTACAATATGCCCTAATTATTGGTGCAATCTATTGCTCAAACCACCTCAGGGAACCTGCCACCCCATAGAAGCATGTATAGTCTGGATTCAGTCCTGAGGTGGGTAATAGATATACTGATCCACATATTCCAAGAGTATGTCCTATGTCCAGGAAATGGTGAAATATCCTCATGGCAGAAGCCTGCAGAATACCAAAGTGTCCCCAGTCTGTCTCTGAAAGGTCCCCATGGCAAGTATAGTGTGGGCTATACATGTCTTAGTATCCATAGACTTAGGAAAGCCATGCTTGCCCCAAGTACCCATGCGTGGGTCACACATGCTCACTAAGACATTAATAACATCCCTGTCCACTTTACATCTATCAGGGTTTTCCTTATTAAAATTATAATGTGTACATCTCTAGCTATATGTCTTCTTTCTCGGCTGACAAGTGCTGCTGGGACAAGACAAGCAGCTCACACCAGGAAATAGCAAATCTAGCAGCAAAAGAAAGCATCTTTTCTAACTACAAAGCAGATAGAAAAGGCAGAATTCTGCCTTTTATAACATATGCATGTGAGGTAAACACCTTAACCATTATATTGAACCCCATTACTCATAATGTGATCTAAGTGAAAGCACATCAAAATATGACTAGGAATGACAAACAGACAGGAAGAGGACTTATTAACATATTCCATTTTACATAATTTCTCTTTACCACAGCATTATTACTTCATTTGCATAAGTTTAATCACAGGTATCAGCCTTTAGCATAAATGACCTCTAATAATCACACCTTGGCTGTTCTTATTTACAAATCACTCTGACTGTCTTAATGTATTTGCATAAAGACTGTCTTGAGTGAAAATGTAATATTAGACAACCCTATTTTAATATCCTTTTTAGTGATTATATGTATACAAATTTGCCAGTGGAAAAAACAAAAATGGCTGAGTATATACTGAACTGTGCAAAATTTACAATAATGCTGGTACACACATTTTATGACTGCTATTTGAACATAATCAATCTAAAATCAAGAGTTTAAATAAGGAAATTAGGAAAGTCAATAGCACCATAAAACAACATCCATTTTTTACTGCCATCAAATATTTATGGGCCCTCACTTATCGAGATATGTTCGAACATTAGTTAGTAAGAAGAAAAAGAAATTTGACAGATATCTAAAGCAATATAAAAATAATATGGCATACATTTTGAAAAATGGAAGGGGATGTAATGAGACCAATTGATTATTGAATTAAAGGCGCAGAGTACTGCAAATGCTGCAGATAGATCTATGTTTGCCTTGAATGATTTCCCCCTTTAAACCACAATAGTGCGAATAGTGTTGGCGTAAGTGGAACAGAGAACAGTTCACCCAAGAACAGCAGATTTCCAATAGAGGATAATAATATGGGTAATTTATGTATCACAAACCACAACAATTTTTGAATAACCAAACAAGTAATGTTTTTTTTATCACCAATGAGAGGAAATGCAAGAGGGTCAAACAATACAATGATAGGTCGAAGAAGAGGATGAGGAAGAAATCAGGCTAGAAACCGACATTAATTTACAGACATTTTGACATTTTTAATATTAATTCATGTCCCGTTTTAATTTAAGTAGCATTGTTCATTCTGAAACACACAAAAATGTTCTAAAAAAGGACCGTCATACATTCCAGCTCAGAGAGTGAATATGGTGGATGTGTTGATAGATATCTGCTTATTTGCTAGAAAATTAAAATTGAAATATACACTGAGTGATATTACAAATGGTGAAATTGTTGAAGCAAATGTTGGGGAAAAAAAGTATTTTTAATCCTGCTTTAAATGTAACTCTGGACACATTTGTTAAGGCGTGTGACAATGATCTTAGAGATTGTTTAAACAAAAAAATGGTCATAAATGGTTTAATTTATCAAAAGCTGAAAATAATGCATTGTATGAAATTAGTAACACTCAGAAAATTAGAGTTATGAAAGCAGATAAAGATACAAGATTAGTTATTATGGAACAAGAAAAATATGTTAATAAAATGGAATAATTTTAATGAATGACAATTGTTAGAAATGATTTGCAGTTAAAAGTCAAAACATCAATTTGTATTTATTAAATCTATCAGAACAAGTTTTTTTACACTACAGGAATACAAATTTATGCATGTAGAAAATCCTTGTATAGGAAAATTGTTTGTCATACCCAAAATTCATAAAAGTGAAACAGACTGTCCATTTAGACCAACAGTATCCCTTAAATAAACTAAGAATTTCATAATATATTGATTATATTCCCAAATATAGAAAAAAAAGCACTAAAGACTATTGTATAGGCTCATCTTTTCACCTTGTGATCAAGAAGTTTTGTATTTATACATTTTTTGGTTCTTCTTTTTGGCAGTTTATTGGTTCTTTTTAGTGATTGCATTGAGTTTACTGTATTTCAGTTTCCAACCATTTGCATTTCTTTGCTCCTTAATGAACTTATGAAATGTTGTGTATCCTTTCTTTACAAAGTTATGTCTCCTTTCTTCAGACTGGGAATTTGGTATTATCATCATAGTTTCTCTTCCCTTTAGTTTAACTTGACATTTTCTATGTATTGTTTTTTTTTGCATTTTTATACTTCCCAAATAGTCTAAGCTGCTCCATGTTCTTTTGACACTACTGCCTTTTAGCACCACAGCATTTAATTTGTTCATTCTAATTTGCATGCTTATTTTGCAGAAAAGGTTTTCTCTTTCTATGTTAACAATTTGTGTGCTTCTTAGATGTTCTTCTATACCACCTTTCTGCCTGACAGCTAAAGCATTTTTGAGGTACTATTTAATTTTGCCAATGTTTGCCACCCAGAAGTACTTATTCTTGATGAATTTGTATTTCGTTCATGTGGCTCTGAACTGCAGTGGTGATCACTTGCTTCTATGTGGCTAATAAGCTCAAGATCTGTGATCTTTTTTCATCTGCAGTTGAGAAGACTAGCAAAAAAAATGATCCTTGCTTTACCTTGTATAATTTAAAAGTATGCAGTAGTGAAATTAGAAGTAAAATTTTAAATGAAGCTTGGAATTCTGTTTCCTTTCATCTGAAGCATGTAATTACATTCCTACGTGTAATCAAGTCAGTTGGTTAGTCAGTTAGTCAAGTCCAGCTCTTTGTAATCTCGAGGACTGTAGTACACCAGGCCTATCTGTCAATAACTCCATCTTTAAGTTCTTGATAATTCATATTTATTATTTTGGTACTGCTGTCTCTTCAGCTTACCCTCTGTTACTCCCTTATTTTTAACTTCAATCCCCCCTCCTGCATCAGTGTCTTCTTAAGTTAATCCTCCTTGGTTGCTTTTGTGTAGAGAATATTCTTGGTAGATATACTGCACTGGGCTGCCATTAACTTCTCCAGTGGACAGTATTAGTCTGACTTCTCTGTCATGTCCTAACTGTCTTTGGTGAGCCTATAAGTATACATATATATATATATATATATATATATATATATATATATATATATATATATATCCCTCTCTCTCTCTCTCTCTCTCTCTGTGTGTGTGTGTATATATATATATATATATATATATATATATATATATATATATATATATATATATATCAAACTTATAACTTCACTGAGACAGTCAAGCCTTTTCATCAAAGCAAGGACTATATGTGCATTAGTACTACCTAAGCAATTGATCTGTGAAGATCTCAATGAAGTCTAAACTTACATTCCCTTGGTAAATTTTAGCCCTTATATTTTGTATATGATTAAACCAGACAAGGGATGAATGAGGAAATGTTGTGACATTTACATCTTTCTCCCTATCATTGTTGGAGAGGGGTGCTAAATGGGGGCAGGTGGGTTAGAATTACCCATCCATTCATCCTTCATATGGTTGAATAGAGTAAGAGAAGTACTTTGATTTATGTGGAATGGAATACAGACCAACAATGTTCTCTGCAATACAAACCTATCCCTATATATGTTGTATCCATTTTGCAAAAGATATGGAGATCCCTTTAATGGGCATTAATGGCAACATTGGACTTGTGAATGTGTAATAGGTTTGACAGAATATGGTCTATTAAAGCTTTATATACAAGACAGAGGATGCCTGTCAGTAGCTTGTAAGATGTAGTTACATGCTTCAGATGAAACTTCCCAGGCTGCGTCCTACTTGAACTCAAACAAGAATTAGCAACGCCATTGGGTAATCTAGTAATAGTCTAAGCACTGACTTCATCTTAGCTGAATGGAAAAAGGCCACCGTTATCCCCTTGCATAAACGTGACGCTTCCACTAACCTCTGGAACTATAGACCTATTAGCCTGACTAACTTTATCTGCAAGGCTATGGAGAGAATCATCATGGACCTTATCAATAAAGATATCGGTAATTATCATGCATCTTATCATCAAAGATATCGGTAACCTTCAAACCCTTGACCCTACTCAAATTCAATTTGTCAAAAGGAAATCATGCCTGTTAAACCTGGTGGACTTCTTCGAGACAGTCACCAAGGCCCTTGATGAGGGGAAATCTGTGCATACAGCCTACCTTGACATAACCAAGGCCTTTCACATTATCCCCCACTCAGGCATATTTGGCAAACTCACCCAGCTAGGTATCAACTCGTATATCATTAGACTGGTCGCTAACTGGCTCACTGATACAACCCATATAATCAAAATAGGGGAAACAATCTAACTCTACTGTTTGGAATCTATTTTCAGAAGTGTAAGCTTAAACTAAACATCTGTGGCTGACAAAGTTTGCTGATGACTGCAAACTGGTAGCATTTATGGAGCCTCCAAATGATGTCAACATCCTGCAAGAGGGTCTTACACAAACAAATGACTGGTGCCAAAGTCATGGCCTTAAAGTCAATGCAAAAAAAGTATTATCATCCATTTTTTTAAGAGTGGTGTTCCTGCTAACTACAATATCAGTAACAACACCCTAAGCATGTACTTAGTGGTGAGAGACCAAGTCACAGAGGTTGACAGTAATCTTGCCTTTCATCTCCATGTCTCCACAGTGGTAAGAAGGGCATTCTATATTGCTCATCTCATAAGTAAGGGCATTGCCTCCAGAAAAAAAAGTCATTACCTCCCTGTGTTCTTCCCTCATCAGGCCAATAATTGAGTACAATGCCCCTTTTGGTATGTACCTTTCCAAGCACCTGCAACAATTGTAGAGACCACAAAGGTTCCTCACAAGGAAAATCTAATGTCTTCAGCATTTGTCCTATGAGGATCATCTGAAATTACTGTCACATTAATCTGTTTCATACAGACTACTCAGAAGTGATCTCTCCCTCGCATATTAGGTGATCTTTGACCCAGCTTTATTGGAAGTGCTGCATATCCGTAAGCCAAATGGTACATGGGTTACTCGCTCTAATGGCCTTAACCTGTTATGTGACATTAACAGAACCTGCTGGAGGTACAGGTTTCTCTCCCAGAGGTTGCCACACCTTTGGAACAGACTCCCCATTCATGTCAAGCAGAGCATCTCAGTGGCCCTCTTCAAACACAATCTGGGCAATTAGATGGCTAGCCATAAAATCACCCCAGGCATTCCACCTATGTCCCTCTTAGACAGGCGTAATAGGTGCTGATCATGGAAATAAGGGAGAAATTTGTCTAGGCTTATAAGGGCCCTAGGGTCATTAGCTTAGTAACCTCCTATGATCCTATGATCCTATAAGATAAAAAGAAGAGGGACAAGGCTCTGAGACAGTCTTTATAGGTTTTATGATTTATATCCCACAGTTTTTTTAGTGAACAAGCATTGTGGTCATTCTATTTGTGACATATATTCTGACCAATACTTATGAAAAGGGACAATATACTCAATGAGTGGCCAAATGACTGACAAGTACAGTGGAATGATTACATCTCTGGATCTGGATGCAATACCTTTAGATATCAGCTGTGCAATGAAACAGGACTTTCTTACAAAAGTGGATTTATGGTGATCAAAAGATGGTTTATTTTTGACATGGATTCTCAGATTCCTAACTACAGGATCATTGTTCAGTGGTGTGTTGTCAATGAGATAGTTATAAGTGGGGTCATGCTTCCTAAAGCATATGATTATCCACTTCTTGGCATTAAGTTTTAGTCTGTGGTCTTGACACTAGCTAATTGTTTGGAAAAGGCCCTCTTGGATAGTGGAGTCATCTGGAGAATTTATGATGGCACCAAGTCTGCAGTCATATGCACTCCTAGTTCACCATAAACCCTTAACAGTATGTTTAACCTCTGAGAAGTACATGCCAAATAAGAGTGGCTAAAGAACTGAACCTTTGGGTACATCACTAGTGGCAGGTCTTTTTGAGGAAGTAGAGTGGTCCACTTTAACTTCTTGGGTTCTCTTTGTGAGACAGTTTGCTATTCAATTAGTTAAATAGGGCTTATTATTCAGCTGGGAGAGTTTCTTTGTAATACCTGAGTGTGGGATAGTGTTGAACAGTATTGTGAGGTCTAGATATGGGGTATGCAATTTTGTGCCCTCATCCAATCCAAGTTAAGTAGTTGGGACCTGCTCTTGATGCAGTTGAACTGTGTTGGGATGAGAGTCTTTAGGTTTCCTATATCCTTATTTACTAATTCCATAATGATGCTTTCCTAGCCTTACAGATTAAGCTAGCCAGACTTATGGGTATATAATTACTTGGGTCAGTTGAAGCCCCATGTTGAAGTCTCATGTTTATTCAAGTAAACAGCCATTACCATTCTCCATTCACTAAGTGTGCAGCCTGTTCTGGGGCTGATATTGAATAGATTCGTTAGGGGAATCTGAAAAGTCATGCTTCAGACTGAGCAGTAGGCAGAATGATATTTTATTATGTTGCAGAGATATAGTATTCTTGGCCTTAGATAGCTTCTTGAGTACTTGTTCTTGGGAGATATGATAGGGTGTAGGTGATGGCATGTGATCTGAGTACTGGAGCTGAAAGGAGGGGAGTAAAGTTTGAGCTAGACCAATGCAGATTAAAAGAGATATAGAGTAAGCACTATATTAATCAAGAAAAATATTTTATATGTAAACAAAACTTTTAACTATATTTTATAATACATAATTTAGGTTGCTAATTTGATCTGATGTAGAAGATATATGTGCATTATAAGTGGGGTTTTGAACAAGCCCAGTGTGTCTTATTTTTGAATGAACAGCCATACATCTCTGTATAAAACTAATATTTTTGAAGGAAATATGATTCATTTGACTAATAAATCTTGTATAAAGAAAGACTTACAATTATTCAGGCTTCAGTCTGCTGATCATAGACAAGATAAGCAAACCCCAAGAGCATATATAGTAAATCATG
>NC_056743.1:952004090-952006590 GCF_019279795.1 Protopterus annectens | reverse complement strand
TGAAAAGGTATCTGTAGTGGATAGCAGTTTCTGGAGGTCTGAATTAGGTAGTGAGTAGTAAAGATTTAGATCCTCAGTGAAAGCTGCTAGGGTAATTTTAGTGTTAAAGATATTGGGATATGTTGGAAAGTTTTCTGAGAAATGAGGAGAAAAAGGGGTTCAATGTATACATTAAAAAGATAGGGTGCATAGGAGATCCTTTTCTGACACCATTCTCAATGTCAATTCAGGAAGATGGGTGTTTATTAATTTGTAGGTAAGTATGAGCCTTGGAGTATAGTGTTTTGATAGCTTGTATGTAGTTATTGGGTATGTTAAAGAGAGACAAGATATTGAGCAAAAAGTTTACATTGAGTCCATCCAATGCTTTTGAGGCATCGATAGCTAAGGTGTAGATTGGAGTACATGTATGGGTAGAAAGATTGATCATGGTGTCCAGGGTAAGGGTATGATCAAAGGTTTGTCTGTGTATTATGAAACCTGATTGTTCAGGGGAAGCAATATTTGGAATGATTGGTTTAATTCTATTTGCTAGTATTGATGCAAATATTTTCATATCAAGATTTATTAAGGCTATAGGTCTATAGTTCAGGGGGTTTTGAGGTCGGAGTTTGGTTCAGGTATAAGAATAATTTTGGATGCATTTAGATGTATCTCACTTACACCATTGGAAATAATGTGATTGAATAGGTGGAGAAGAAATATAGATGATTTTTCTGGGAAAGATTTGTAGAATTCGGCCATAAGACCATCTGGACCTGGTGATTTGTTGGGTTTGCATTTGTTGATTGTCATAATAATTTCTTGCTGGTAGATCAGGGAGGATAAACTTTTTTTGTTGATCTGGACTGATTCTGGGAAAATTTAATTTGTTTTAGAAGGCGTCTAGGTCCTGTTTATTATGAGAGAGGTTTGATGGACTGTAGGATTTTGTATATATACTTTCAAAGATATGTATGATATCTTGAGTAGTGTGATAGAGTTTATCTTGGTTGATAAGTTATGTTATGTTCAGGGAGAGATTGTTTTGGTTAATAAACCTCGCCAGGAATTTAGATGGCATGTGAGCCCATTCAGAGTAATTCGCTAAAGTTTTAACTTCTTGGTATGTTAGGTTTTCAGCATTGAGACCATATAGCTTTTGTTGGAGTTGAGTTATCTGAGTTTCAGTTTCTTGATTAAAGGATGATTGGAGTTGGGATTCAAGCTTAATGATTTGATTTTTAAGATTGTCTTCCTCCTGGAGAAGTTTTTTTTTTTTTTTTTATAATATGACGCTTTACTTATAAAGGTACTTCTAATTATGGATTTAATAGAGGCCTAGGAAATGTCCATAGGTAGGTGATTATAGAGTAAATTGTCTAAAGCTTGGTCCAGGATGGCATCTATTTCTTGTAGAATTTCTTTTTTTCTTAATAGGTTAGAGTTAAGGACACAGTTATACCCTCATTTGCTGTTAGTTTGTTTGTTATCCCAGTCAATAGTTAGGTTAATCTTAGAATGATTTGATAGGTATCTGGGTTCTGTGTGAAAGGAATTTTTTGTATTTAGTAAGCAGTGGTGGTGCTGCGGTAGCATTGTCGCCTCATAGCAAGAGGTTGTTCCGTTTGATTCTCAGCTAGAGTGTCTTCTGTGTGGAGGCATATGTGAATGGGGTGTGCCTTCGATGAAGGTTGTGCGTCAGGGCTGGTAATCTGGTACGTAAAAATCCACTAGCAATCATTAGCAGACCGGAGTTCTGCTGTGGCGACCCCTAACTGGGAAAAGCCGAAAGACACAAACAAATTGGAAATGAGAAAAATATCCAGCCTAGACCAAGACTTATAACATATAGATTTGAAGGTATATTTATTTTTGAGGGAGTTATTGTGCTGGAATATATGGGGGTCAAATATGTTAAAGTCATTTTTAAGTTCCTCGAGTGCTGATATGGCATGGGTATTGTGTTTGGAATTGGTGTTGGATCTGTCACTTTCAGGGTCTTGGATTGAGTTCCAGTCCCCTCCTATTACTATAAAATTGTAATTACTTATAGACCAACATGCCTTTGTATTAATGTTCTCATGTAAAATTTTTGTTGTTTGTTTATGTTTTGGAGCTTTTCTCCCCAGGCTTCTGCTAAAAATGGACTTATATAGAGCCAGACTTTTCCAGTAAACAAGTGTAAAATAAAATAAATACTAAAGTACAAATTCCTGCCAAAACATTATCATCAGCTCGTGATATCAGCCATTAAAAAATATCAAACACATGCCACAAACATTGACATTGGCATCTCACTAACTTAAAACCTTCTCATATTCATCTGTGATGTGTTGATGAAAGCCCCTTCATACCTCTCATCTTATGCATACCAACTCCATGATCACACCAGCTCATAGAAGACAGAGGTAATCCAGAGGGCTCAGGTGAAGTTTGGTATCCCACCTGTAACTCAGAGGGTGGCAGGACTAGTAAAAACAGAGTATAAATGATTAGTCCAGATAAAATCACTTTAGCT
>NC_056743.1:951874090-952001590 GCF_019279795.1 Protopterus annectens | reverse complement strand
GTCTTGACCAGTTGTTGTCAACCCTTAATATATCTAACTGTATATCTACACACACACACACACACACACACACACACACACACACACACACACACACACACACACACACACACACACACATATATATATATATATACACACACACACACACACATACATATATATAAATATGTATGTGTGTATATACACACATACATATATATATAAATATATATGGGTCTACTTCACATACCCGAAATATCACATAACTATTTGTGTATTTGAAGTTTCATCTTTCTCATCTCGGTTATCTGGTCTTTGGTTATGTGTTATTTTGGGTTTGTGAAGTAGACCCGTATATATATATATATATATATATATATATATATATATATATATATATATATATATATATATATATATATATATAGTTAGATACACACACACACACACACACACACACACACACACACACACACACACACACACACAGCACATTCCAATAGTATACTAGAGGCAGGAGGTTTATTCAATATCAAAAAATAAAATAATAGTCCACTTAGCATTACAGACTGAAAATAAAACAAAGAGTACCTTTATAGCAGTGTAAAGTCCATACAGAATACAGGCTGACCTTTAACCAAAAGAAAAGTCCAAAGCAGCAGTACCAAATTTCAGATCTAAAAAAAAAAATACCCCCACAAGGTACTATCCACAATTTATAGGTTCATAGGTGTGTACTAAGCTGACACCCACTAGGGCCTTTTTAAACCTGGCCATGCATCCCACATTTCTGACAAGTTTTTGTACCCTTGATAAGCATAAACAGGGGCTTGGGAGGTAAAACATTTTGCAAGCAGGGACCTGGGAGATGAACCATTTGCAGGCTGCCAGTACAGTTAGAGACATAGGTGCCAAACCAGGGATGAATTTTGTGTTCCCCATCTAATTGTCCAAGTTACATTTAAACTGGGTTACGTAGGAACTCTGCTTCACATGGATGGCGACACTGTTTCAGAAAAGGGGTAGTCTCAGGGATACACACCTGTCTCTCCAGCAGGTGCTATTTATATCACAAGCAAGGTTTAAGTCTTTAGAATGGGTAATTCTAGTGCTCTTTGTTTTATGGATATGCAGGAGGTCCAGCAGAGTGGGGTATGACAATGCTTTGTATGCCATGCATAGCTCTCCCCTCAAAAGTCTGTAGGAGACAGAACACAGGGCTAGAGCCTTGAGGTGGTCATCAGAGGAAATGTAATCTATGCCCTCTATTCTTTTAATGAGGAACCTGAATATGCCTGGTTAGGTACATACCAAATGCGGCATTCTACTCAATGATAGGTCTGATGGAATGCTAAATACAGTGGAACAATTACTTCTTTGGACCTAGATGCCATACCTTTGTTTATAAGTTGTACAGCATAGAATGGTTTCCATGCTACTGTAGACAAGTGATGGTCAAGGACTAGATTACTGTCTATGTGTATCCCCAAGTCACTGACGACTGGGTCAAATCTTAGGGGTATGTTATCAATATGGCAGTTTCCAGAGGTGGGTGACTTCCCAAAGGATACTATTATGCATTTCTTGGCATTTACTTTTTAGTCCATGGCACTGGCACCAGTTGTTTGTCTGTGTCAGTTCTTACTGGAGAACATTTGTGACAGTGGGTGATTCAATGACAGCTCTTAATTTGCAATTTGCAAATGTAGTCAGCCAAAGGCCACTGACATTGGCCTTGACTTCAGAGAAGTAAACAACATAAAGAACCAGTCCCATGACTGATCCCTGAGCCACTACTGACTGGCTTCTTTGTAGAGGTGGCTCTCCCAATTCTAACTTCCAGTATCTTTATCTGTGAGCCAGCTTGCTATCCACTGCATGATATAAGGGTTTATACCTAACATCTAAAGTTTGTCAACAATGCTGAAGTAGGGGATTCTGTCAAATGCCTTGACCAGGTCAAGGTAGACAGTTTGAACTATTTTGCCCCCATCTATTGCTTTGTCGACTTTTTCAAAGAAGTCAACTAGGTTGAGTAGGCATTAGCTACCCTTGGTGAAACCAAATTGGGTTGGTTCCATTGTCTAGAGGTTTTATACATCATCACTGATCATTTCCATGATAATTATTTCCATGGCTTTACATATGAGATTCCTGAGACTTATGGGTCTGTAATTTCCAGGGTATGTAGATGGCCTAACTTTATGCAGAATGATGACTGTTGCTGTTCATAGGTTCACAGGTTCATAGGTAGGTACTAGGCTATTGGCCCTAGGGCCTATATGAGCCTAGCCAAATGGTACCCTGGTTTTTGCCACCCAAGAAAATTATGTTCCTGTGCCTCTGTCAAGCAGAGCCACAGAAGTGATCCACGGGGTGAATTTCCTATCTCCCATCCAATCATCCAATTTTTTCTTGAAGAGTGCTAATGAGGAGCTTTGTTTGATATAGATAGGTAGTTTGTTCCAGAGTATGGGAAGTTTCTGGGACAGGAATCTATCCCTCCAGCATGTTTTGTTTATTATAGTGACAAGGTTTAGGCCCTAGAGCATGCAGCTCAGAGGGATTGGGATTTCTTTACATGGATCATGTCCAACAGCTCTGGGTTTGACATAGCTTTGTATGTTAGGCAGAGATCGCCTCTGAGTAGGCGATATGCGACAGAGTAAAGCTGGAGTCTTTTGAGACAGTCTGCGTAGGGCATCTGTTTGAGGCTGGTAATCCTCTTTGTGAGGTATTTCTGTGGCCTTTCCAGTTGATGTAGATGTCTTGTGAGGTACATACCAAAAGGGGCGTTGTACTCTATAATGGGTCTAATGAGTGATAAGTAGAGGGGAACAATGACCTCTTTTTTCCTGGATGAGAAACTTTTTGTGATGAGGTGTGCCACATAGAAGGATTTCCTGACTACTGTGGCGAAGTGCTTATCAAAGGAGAGACTACTGTCCACCTGTGTCCCAAGGTCTCTTATCATACTTTTTGTGTTAAGTAGACTACCGCCTATGTGGTAGTTCATGGGTACAGAGTTTTTACCAAAAGGGATGACAATGCACTTTTTGGCATTGAGCTTGAGGCCATGGCTTTGACACCAGGCATCTGTCTCAGTGAGGCCCTTTTGTAGGATGTCCACATCGTTAGGAGTTTTGATTATGGCTCCTAGTTTGCAGTCATCTGCAAACTTTGTTAGCCAAAGACCTTCTGTGTTAGCCTGTACTTCAGAGAAGTAAATACCAAACAGGAGAGGACCTAGGACTGAACGTTGTGGTACCCCATTTGTCACTGGTCTGAAGTTGGATTTAGAGTCTGCTACTTTCACAGTGTAGGTTCTGTCAGCGAGCCAGTTGGCAACCCATCTTGTGACATAGGGATTTATACCTAGTTTAGTGAGTTTATCTATAATTCTTTAGAGGGGGATGGTGTCAAAAGCCTTGGCGAGATCTAGATAGGCTGTATGAACCAACTTACCCTCATCTACGGCTTTGGTGACCGCTTCAAAGAAGTCTATCAGGTTTAGGAGACATGATCTGCCTTTTACAAACCTGAACTGGGTAGGGTCCAGAGTTTGGAGATTACCAATGTCATTGTTTATAAGTTCCATGATGCTACATTCCATAGCCTTGCAGATCATGCTCATCAGGCTAATTGGGCAGTAGTTCCTGGGGTCGGTGGTGGCTTCTCCTTTGTGGAGTGGGATAACCACTGCTGTGTGCTATTCAGTGGGCACAAAGCTTGAGGTGAGGCTATGACTGAACATGGTACTTAGGTGGAGTGCCAGTTCATTCTGTAGTTCATGTAGAACGCAGCCTGGGATGTTGTCAGGTCCAATGAATGCTGTGTTCTTGGCTTTGGAGAGTGTGTTTTTTACCTGTGGAGCTGTGATTACAGGAACCTTGCATTATTCCAGTATAGAGATGGTCCCTTTAGGGGATGAGAGAGGGGTAAAGTTAGCACTGAACCTATTTGACAGGATGTTGGCAATATCAGTTGGGTCTGGATATTTAGTACCATTATGCTGTAACTCAGAGCAAATCCGAGTGTTGCCATTGAGATTCTTGACATAGCTATAGAAAACATTGTGGTTGTCTTTAGAATCAGTGGCGATTTTGTTTTCATAACTAGCTTTGGACGATTTTATGAGGGATCTCAGTTTCTTACTGAGGCTGACCAAGGAGTTCCTCCAATCATGGGATTTTACTCTTTTTTGCAATAGTTTCTTTCTTCTGTTGTAGAGTTTGATTATAGCAGGGGACCACCAGATTGGCTTCCTTTTTTTGGAGGATAGCATCTTGGTTCTGTTAGGGATTGCACGATCCATGCACTTGTGTTAGTGCTTATAAAGTGCAATTTTATAGGATTCAGCAGTCGTACCTCTATTTCCATCAGCATGGGTGTCATGAATTATGCCACTTCTGTCTTAAGAAGCATGAAGTTGGCTTTGGAGAAATTTTTTATGGTGGTTTCCCTAATGGGGGGTGGGGGTGGGATGTGGATGTCTAAGGTGATTTGCTTGTGGTCGGATCTGACCAACGAGGAATTGACCTCTGGTGTGGAACACCGGTTGCCCATGCTGGTAATGACCAGGTCTAGGATATTGCTGCCCCTGGTGGGGGTGTAGATAGATTGATCCAAGGCATTGGAATTTATGAATTCAAGAATACATTGAGCACAAGAGTTGGTACATGAGTAGTTTTCCCAGTTAATGGTGGGGTAGTTGAAATTGCCCATTATTAGGGTGCTAGATTGTACCCTGATATTTTCCAGTATATCAAGAAATGAGGAGTGGGAATCCTGGGGCATGGTGGGGGATCTGTAGCAAGCTACAATTTGGATTCTGGTCTTGCCTAGAGTTAGTTGCACTTGGATAATCTCAGATGCATTATGCTGAGCAACTAGCCTGGAGGTGTGGATATCCTTAATGAATATGGACACGCCTCCGCCTTTAGTGCTTCGGTCCAGGTTAGGTGGCTGAAAAGTGTGGTATGAATTATAGCCTGGTAATGCGGGGGTGCTATCTGGAGCCTTGAACCAGGTCTCTGTCACTGCACAGATGTCGATTTTCTCCATTTTAAGGAGTGCCTCGAGTTAGTGCATTTTGAGGTTTAGACTTCTAGCATTAAGTTGCATTACCATCAGATTTTGCTTGCTTGTACCTGTTACGGTGGTGAATTTGTCATTTGAATCTTGCCTAAAAAGGCACTATAGGGGTGGCAAGAGCCTTAGCCAGTATCCAGAATTGCAAGGGCAACAGGAGAAGACCATCTCTGGCAAAGCATCGTGGTTTGTCGATCATGTTATCCCAGGCAGACAGATACTGGATCCACTTAGAATGATAGCAGAAGCTTAGCCAATTATTGAAGTCAAATCATTTTATCCTTGTACTGTAGTATCATTCTGGGCAATGGCAGGATGCTACTCAGGGCTAGGGTCATTCCTGCCTGGGCTAAAAGATCAGACGACTCCTCCATGTCTTTTTTCATGTAGTCCAGGGAGGTCCGTCTCAGATCATTCACACCAACATGGCAATGACAGAGTCATGTTTGTACTTGTGGAGTGACCTGAGTGCATGCATTATGTGGTGGATCCTGGCACCTGACAGGCAGCTGATAGTAACTTTCTCCTTGTTTAGACTGGTGAGTGGAACATCAGTGTGCCTAACTACAGAGTCACCTATGACTAGAATATTGGGTATGTTGTTATGCCTTATGGGTTGTGGCACACTGAGTTTGTGGGCTATGTGTCATTTGGATTGTGTTCGGGGGTGGAGGTTGCTAGTGTTTCTGCATTGGAGGTCCCTATTGCTTGGGTAGATTTTTGTTTTGAGAGACTCCACAAATGTAGGTGTGTGTTTTGTGTTTCTATGTGTGTGTTTTGGTGGTGTATGTTTTAAGGGACTATGTGATGAGTGTGCTGTGGTACAAGTGTTTACCTTCTCCTCTTGACTGTCTAGTCCAGTATTGGGTGAAGGGAGCTTTGCTTCCAGTTTGGCTATATAAGTGCATCTCTCACAGGTTGTAGTGTTGGGTGGTAGGAGGAGAGGGTTGTCTGTGCATATGAGGCAATTGCTGCATTGCCCCAAGATGCCCAGATTCATTAGGTAGACAGGAGAAAACACCAGGAGCTGACCCTTAGACATGCCTAGATAGTTGCTTATTTATTAAGTACTAAAAACTGTTTTCCTCAAGACAAGTGGGGAAAGTTGAGTGCTGTAGTAATTTGTAGCTTATTTAGTGCTTACAATGAGTTCTAAACAAGTGCTGAGCTCAAAGAAACAGATATGAGTGCTGAAACTAGAAAACTGGCTAGTTCTAAGAAACAAAATTAAGCTAGAAGGCTTCCCTCCAACACAGAAAGGTTTGGGGGCTCAGACACTTACAAACAGTCCTGGATACAGCAAATCTGTATCTGGATTAGACGACTTACAGGAAAGGCAGGAAACAAGCTTAAAAAAAAAATATATCTATATATATATATATATATATATATATATATATATATATTTTTTTTTTTTTTTTTTTTGTAAAGTGGAAAGGGGAAAAGAGGAGCACAAGCTAACTGGGTTGGCCTTCTCAAATGTTCTTCCTGGATTAGGTAGACTGAGGTAATGATACTAGACTGGGAGGATCAAATTTAAAGTAGGGGTGGGCAGCTGCAAAGCCACCAAGTATAAAAATAGGATACCAATAGCGAGGGAGGGTGGGAAACAAAAATCAGAACAAACAAACGCAACCAGATGCTTAACAATTGTCGAAAATTCTAGTTAATACCTTACACACAGTGAGTAAAATAAAAGTGCTATAAATAACTCAGAAATAAGCAAAAAACAGGATGCTTAATGTTATATATCACAGATTAGTTAGCTCAGAGACCTTCCTCTGACTTCCTCCAATTAGCTCAGTGTGAAATGGCAGAAACACTCACAAGTTAACTTCTTAAGGAACAAAGTTAAAACTTGAAACAACTTTATAAGAGCTTGAAAGAACCAATGAGGTGCTTATTCCAAGGCGTAGTCGAGTCAACCCCAGTCAGCCAATGACCACAAACAATTCACTCTCACTGAAATGCTATACTGGCTTTGGTTAAGCTATGATGGCCTGGAACATGTGCTCAGACAGACAGCCTCTACTAATAAATAACTAGGCCCAAACAACAAGCGTGAATATGGACAATGCTACACTACCAACACTACTGTAGAAATGTTTAAACAGATAAAGGATCAAGGAGACTCTAGAGAATGCTTTTAAATGCAAACAAGTTATATGATACACTCCTAACAGGAAATTAGAACAAACAAACCCAACCAGATGCTTATCAGTTGTAGAAAATTCTAGTTAATACCTCACATACAGTGAGTAAAATAAAAGTGCTATAAATAACTCAGAAATAAGCAAAAACAGGATACTTAATGTTATATATCACAGATTAGTTAGCTCATAGCCCTTCCTCCAACTTCCTCTGATTAGCTCAGTGTGAAATGGCAGAAACACTTACAAGTTAATTTCTTAAGTAACAAAGTTGAAACCTGAAACAACTTTAAAAAAAGCTTGAAAGAACCAATGAGGTGTTTACTCCAAGGCATAGTCCAGGCAACACCAGTCAGCCAATGACCACAAATATCTCACTCTCACTGGAATGCTACACTGGTTTTGGCTAAGCTATGATGGCCTGGAACATGTGCTCAGACACACAGCCTCTACTAACAAACAACAAGGCCCAAAACATAAGCCTGAATGTGGATAATGCTACACTACCAACACTACTTAGGTAGAAAAAAACTGCAGACATGTTTAAACAGTTAAAGGAGCAAGGAGACTCTAGAGAATGCTTTTAAATGCAAACAAGTTATATGATACTCTCCTAACAGGAAATCAGAACAAACAAACCCAACCAGATGCTTAACAACTGTAGAAAATTCTAGTTAATACCTAACACACAGCAAGTAAAATAAAAGTGCTATAAATAACTCAGAAATAAGCAGAAAACAAGATAATTATTGTTATATATCACAGATTAGTTAGCTCAGAGCTATTCCTCAGACTTCTTCTGATTCGCTCAGTGTGAAATTTCAGAAACACTCCCAAGTTAACTTCTTAAGTAACAAAGTTGAAACCTGAAACAACTTTAAAAACAGCTTGAAAGAAGCAATGAGGTGTTTACTCCAAGGTGTAGTCAAGGCAACCTCAGTCAGCTAATGACCACAAACATTCACTCTCACTGAAATGCTATACTGGCTTTGGCTAAGCTATGATGGCCTGGAACATGTGGTCAGACACACAACTTCTACTAATAAACAACTAGGCCCAAAACACAAGACTGAATATGGACAATCCTACACTACCAACACTATTTAGGTAAAAAAAACTGCAGAAATGTTTAAACAGATAAAGGGTCAAGGAGACTCTAGAGAATGCTTTCAAATGCAAACAAGTTATATGATACACTCCTAGCAGGAAATCAGAACAAACAAACCCAATCAGATGCTTAACAATTGCAGAACATTCTAGTTAATACCTCACACACAGTGAGTAAAATAAAAGTGCTATAAATAACTCAGAAATGAGCAAAAAGCAGGATCCTTAATGTTATATATCACATATTAGTTAGCTCAGAGCCCTTCCTCTGACATCCTCCGATTAGCTCAGTGTGTAATGGCAGAAACACTCACAAGTTATCTTCTTAAGTAACAAAGTTAAAAACTGAAACAACTTTAAAAAAAGCTTGAAAGAACCAATGAGGTGCTTACTCCAAGGAGTTGACTAGGCAATCCCAGTTAGCCAATGACCACAAATAATTCACTCTCACTGAAATACTATACTGGCTTTGGCTAAGCTATGATGGCCTGGAACATGTGCTCAGACACACAGCCTCTACTAACAAACAACTAGGCCGAAAACACAAGCCTGAATATGGACAATTCTACACTACCAACACTACTTAGATAGAAAAACACTGCAGAAATGTTTAAACAGATAAAAGATCAAGGAGACTCTAGAGAATGCTTTTAAATGCAAACAAGTTATATGATACACTCCTAGCAGGAAATCAGAACAAACAAACCCAACCAGATGCTTAACAATTGTAGAAAATTCTAGTTAATACCTCACATACAGTAAGTAAAATAAAAGTGCTATAAATAACTCAGAAATAAGCAAAAAACAGGATACTTAATGTTATATATCACAGATTAGTTAGCTCAGAGCCCTTCCTCCGACTTCCTTCGATTAGCTCAGTGTGAAATGGTTCTTCAGTCATGAGGCACAAAGCCTGTTTGGAGGCTACAGTTAAATAGCAATTCCACAAAACCTAACAGATCCTGTTTCATGCTATTTAGAAGGCATCCTGGGATATAGTCTGGGTCCACTGATGCAGCATTCCTGGCTTTAGAGATAGCATTAAGAACATGTTCCATAATGACAGCAGGGGGAGTTATATTTGATGGTATTTCCTGAGGGAAGGTTGATAGGGAGAGGGGGGTAAAGTTGGAATTGAATTTGTTGACGGTAGGTGTGCTAAATCTTCTGGCTCACTATAGGTGGCTCTATTTGCAATGAGCTCTGCACACAATTGCACATTGCTTTTGAGGTTGCAGATACAGCTAAAGAATGTCTTGCAGTTGTCCTTAGCCTGTGAGGTCACATTTACCTCAAATCTGGCTTTGGTAGACTTTCCCTAGGATTCAATAAACTCTGTGCAAGAATAGCACTATTCTTGCACGGAGTGGTTCATGTCCATGTAGCACAGCAGTGCGCCTTGCATATTCATGAAGGTGCGCTGCTTTTTAACCTATACAGACATGAACTGTGAACGAGTGCAGGGGGTGTGTTCAACTAGTGCACAGACATTGAACTCACTCCCTGCACTCAGAAAGTGCCATACAGCACTTTCTAATAGGATCTGGCACAATAGTAGAGAATTACTATAATATTATACCAATAGTTCAGTGTTTGCGGGCACTGAAATGAAATAAATGATTATTTCAGTGTCCACAGACACTGAAATACACACTGCATCAGGAAAGCAATGCAGGGGGTGTGTGACAGGTTCTGTGATACACCTCCTGCATTGTAAAAGTGCCATATGACACCTCCCCAACCTGCTAAAGCAGGAAATGTGTGCAAATGCACAAATAATGGGAGATGATAAATCCTGAAAAGGGACACAACATGCATATTGTCCTCACAAACTTAGAAAGTTGATAGAAAACAGGTCATGCATTAGCATGAATTACCAAAGGATAGAAGTCTGAAAGCAAATGTATGCCAATATTCCCTGACAGCAGTCCATGTGGACAAAGGCACAAATAATCGTGGGGGGACAATAAAATAGGGACACTTCTGATAAAATGCCTTCACACACTTGGAAAGTTGATAGAAAACAGGATATGTATTAGCAGGAATCTCTGAAGGATAGAAGCCTGAAAGCCAAATGAATGCCATTATTTCCCGATTGCAGTCCCCAATAACTTGCCAGAACACCACAATACTCACTTATATAACATAATAATATAATAATAACATTATACATTTTTTCTGGGCTAAGGAATGTTTAAGTGTAGCTAAGTGGGTGTGCGCCTTATGGTCCACCACTTACCATAGCTTAAACATCCCATAGGAGATAAATACAAATATACAGGCACTGTTTCTAAGCTGAGATAGTGTAATGGTTAGAGGCAGAGCTTTACATGCAGGTGTTTGTGGTTTGAGTACAAGACAAAATGAAAACTACACCAATATTCCAAGCATGAAGAAACATTCAAACACAGAGATGATAAGAGTTTTCTTTATTAACATGTCCAGGTACCGCGGCAATTCACCTTCAGTGGAACACCTCACCATACAAAAAACATCTCTTTATATACCATTAATACTTTTATTTTTGTGTTGCTACATCACACATTGCACTTGCATTGTCATATTGTCATGAATTTCAGAATTTGGTTAAAACAGAGCAGTTGCACTTTAAATTTGCACTTTAAATTTGTTCAATTGATTAATGATTAAATTGCTTAATGGTATATAAAGAGATGTTTTTTGTATGGTGAGGTATTCCACTGAAGGTGAATTGCTGAGGTACCAGGACATGTTAATAAAGGAAAACGCTTATCATCTCTGTGTTTGAATGTTCCTTTATGCTTGGTATATTGGTGTATTTTTCGTTTTGAGGTTGGGATTTTGGTGTTTTTTATCATGGATCGTGTTAATGCAGGAGGAACTTCTATGGGTGAGAATTTTTTGTTTGCTGAATTCGTGAAAGAAAGAGAACGAAAATTTGCTGCCTCTGACTTATGGTCTGTTAATGCTACTGAATCATGCTCAGAAGATTTTGTTCATTTAGAGCGATTAATGTCTAAGGAGGTGACTGTATTCTATGATTCTAAGCTGGTTGAAAAGTATGTTGCTTTGAATATCACTACTAGAGGGTTGCACATTGACAGGTTGCCTGCTGGTGGTTTTGGTGAAGATGAGGGTGACCTGCTTCTTGATTGGAGACAGATCGCACAAGAGTGTACCCTTAACTGGCTTAGAATTCTTATAAAAAGAAACAACAGAACTGTTGAGAGTCTTCAGAAAGAAATTGGTGAGTTGCAGCAGGAACTCATGAGTAAAACCCCACCTAATGTCTTTCAAGGCAATTTCAAAAACATCAATGAAAAAATCATTAGAGTAGAAAACGACGTTATGGGGTGAAAGAAATCCAAACTCAACAGAGACATAAGGGATTATAAGAAAAATGAAGTATACAATTGGCCACGCAAGGGATGTCGATATAATCAGAACTCCAAAATGCGCATGAGCAGAAGTGAGGATGGTTCTTCATGTTCATCGATGGAAACAACTGGTAGTCGGAAGAGTATTTCTTTTGTAGACGTTGGTTTGGATAATTCAATCGATGGTGTGAAAACTGTGAAAATTGACCAGAATTCTAAGAAGACCAATTCGAATATGCAGACCCGCTCATGGAAGAATTAGGGGAAGTCGTCTTCTTTTTTTCATCACAAAAATCAAAAGTAAGAACTTTTCATTCTTCCCAGCCATTGGGATTAGTTGGTACTCATGACAGTATACCTGATAGTAACTTGGACAATAATGGGATTCCACTGGATATTGTTGCAGATGATGTGAACTGTGGGGGTGTTTGTTCTATGTGTTATGATAACTTAAGTGTGATAAATCTTTCTGATGTTGTTTTGTCAAGAGATTTTTGCAGTGTTTTGCAAAAAGGTACCAAATTTATACCCACCAAATTGCTTATGTTAGCGGACATCATTTTGGATGTTAGAAAATTTGTTCGCAAATTGAATCTGAAGGTGTATTTTTTAGAACGTGATTCAAACTTGCATGTTGAAACATTAAATGTTACTCAAGAGGATGATGAATTACTTGATTACGTGATTCAAACTTGCATGTTGAAACATTAAATGTTACTCAAGAGGATGATGAATTACTTAATTTAAGCATTTATGATTTCAATGATGATTTGTTACATGAGAATGAAAATTTAAATGATGATGGTGATTTTCTTGGGGGGGAAATTTTGAGGCTTGTTATGCACGCATTGGTTTGCATCAGTTTTCCAATGACAGTGTCTTCATACCTCCGAATCGTTCTACAGCTATTAATGCTTTTGAACATGTGGTCTGTGCAAGTATTGAGAGAGAATATAGTGATTTTTGCAGAAAGGGCAGAGCATTTAATCTCTCTAAAAATGAATGGCTCACTCTAAAGGATTTTAGAACTAAATTAGATAGAGTGACCGTGAGACCAGCAGACAAAGGAGGTAATTGGGTAATTATGGACACTGCCTAATATGATCATATTGATGTATTGCTTAGGGAAGACACTTATATGAAATTGAGCAATAACCCACTGAAACACTATACTGATGAACTTGTTGAATTCTTGGAGAGGGGTGAGAGATTAGGGTTTTTTTTGAGTAGTGATGTTAAAAAGTTGGTGGTGAGGGAACCACTGCACCCCTATATTTATACCATTCCGAAAATTCACAAGAGCATGGTTAATCCACCAGGGAGACCCATCATCTCAGAGGTAGGTTCTTACATTGAAAGAGTGAATACATTTCTTGATTTTCATTTTAAAAGTTATTTGCCCAAGGTATCTTCTCATGTAAAAAATACTGAGGATGTATGTAGAGCACTGCGTGGGATGATGTGGGACAAAGAATTCTATTGGGCCACAGTAGATGTTTCATCTTTATACACCAATATTAACAAACGATGGGGTTTGGAGGCCATGAAAAAGATGATGGGTGAGGGCCCTCGTAGAATATTCTTGCTGTCCCTGTTGGAATATAGTCTTCCACACAATTATTTTGTGTGGAAGAAGGATTTTTACCTTCAAGTTAAAGGGACAGCTATGGGAGCAGCCTTTGCCCCCACCTATGCAGTAATATACATGGGTGAATTTGAGAAGGAGTTTATGTTTCAGAATGCTTTTTTCGTCAATAATGTTGTTTTTTATAAATGATACATTGACAATCTTATTTTTGTCTGTAAGGGAGAATCTTCTTTGTTTAATGTTTTCATGCAAGATATGAACAGAAATACACATGGGCTAAACTTCACATTCGAATGTTCGAGAGAAAAAATATCATTTTTGGATGTGGAATTTTATATTGGAAGGGACAACATGGTACAATATAGACCTTTTAGGAAACCCACTTCGGTTAATAACTTTCTGCATGCTAGTAGCATGCACCCTCCACATTTGATCAAAGCATTGCCAGAAGGGGAATTTAGGAGAATTCTTAGGAACACTTCTGACCCAAATTTGTGGGATGCAGTTTTTAATGAAGTGTTTGTGAGACTTTCTTCTAGAGGTTATTTGGAAAAAATGTTGTTAGGCATTAAGAATAGGTTATGTGGAGGGAACAAACCAAGGGGTGGTTACTTTAAACGATGGCCAGTGTCACATGAACAGGATAGACTATTCTTTGTAACTAGGTATTCTGAATTTTTATGGGTAGTTGAGAAAATTGTCAAACAATTTTGGCATGTGGTTTGTGATGATTTGATCGTTGGACATTTGTTTCCCAGGCACATTACTTTCTCTTACAGTAGGTATAACAATTTGAAAGAATTGTTAACCAGGAAGTTGGAACATTCAACAGACACAAACGTTGGTGTGCAACGTTGTGGATGATGTTCTGTATGTGATAAGATCAGTAATTTACATGGAAAGAAGATTAACGGGAAAAAGTATCAAGCCTTTGAGAAATTTGATTGTTCTTCACAAGGGGTGGTTTATATCCTGGGGTGTGACTGTGTTAAGCCACTTTGGTATGTGGGTCAAACTACAAGGAAAGTTAAAATTTGCATCCTTGAACACTTGGGGGACATTAGAAGAGGTAACATGGACAGCCCTGTGGCTTCACATTTTGTTAAAATGCATAATGTCAACAGCAATGGATTCATTTTTAGTGTATTGGCTAGACCACATCTTGAGGGAGGCATATTTCAAAACAGAACTGAACAGATTAGAATACAAAATGATTTATAATTATCATACTTTACATCTGAGAGATATGAATTTAGATAGTGGCATTACAGTATGAAAAAGTCAGTGCTTTATTGTTATGTATTGAATCACAGTTGTATCGATATGTAAGTAAGAATTTTTCAATTTTTGTCATTAGTGACTTTTTACTTTTATTTTTGTGTTGCTACATCGCACATTGCACTTGCATTGTCATATTGTCATGAATTTCAGAATTTGGTTAAAACAGAGCAGTTGCACTTTAAATTTGTTCAGTTGATTAATGATTAATTTTCTTAATGGTTTATAAAGAGATGGTTTTTGTATGGTGAGGTGTTCCACTGAAGGCGAATTGCCGAGGTACCAGGACATGTTAATAAAGGAAAACTCTTATCATCTCTGTTTGAACGTTCCTTTATGCTTGGAATATTGGTGTATTTTTCGTTTTAAGGTTGGGATTTTGGTGTTATTTATCATGGATCAAGTACAAGACAGGCAGCTAATTTTTCTATTGGAAAGTAGTGTTAAAACTATTTTTGTAAACTTAAATTATGTAGCAACTGTTTTTTGTCAACTAGGGTAGTGTAGCTGGTGTACAATGTAAGTGTGAGGGGATATAACATGAGAAACCACCCATGTACACACAAGTGCCCCATACAGTATAGTCACATCCCTTGCCAATGTAAGGAAAGCACATAGAGGGATGTCATGTAAAGTATATGATATACACTTAATACATTAAATCAGTCCTCTGATATATTTAAAACATTAAAAGTGAGCAATGGTTAGCAATGCTCAGTTATATTTAGCAAGGGTTACCAGTGCTAAGACATGAGTGCTAAGCATCAGGTAACTCAGCTAAGTGGGTTTGCACACAGTAAAACACTGCTCAACAACTTCTCCTTTAAGCAGTGTTAAAACTGGCTCAGCAGGTCTGCGCACTACTTAGTGGAGCTTAACCTTTTCAAAATGGTCCAATGACAGCAAAGGGTGGGAATATCGCACTATGTAAATGGCGCAGGCAGGAATATAGCCATAATCTATTATATTCCATCTGTGCAGATACAATGGCTGGCATTGGAGAAGGAGTGCATTTCTGGGTGCAATGTTGGAGCATTCGGGAGTCCAGAGTCATGGCTGGACTCCTTTCTTAAAAATGATGAGGAGAGACTGCTGCAGGGCCAGTACCAGGGTTCCAATTTAAAGTGGAGGCCTGGGACTGTCTCGCATGTGAATTCACAAGTGCTACTGGCATCCCCTGGACTGGTGAGCAGGTACGGCTCCACTGTGCCGACCTAAAGCATAGGAAGGGGGCACTCATGGACCAGTGGATCCAAGATGGATGGGCCCAGAATGCTCCAGTAGTGTGTAATTATCACTATCAAGTAGTTTGTAGCAAATACCAGCCTGAGAATGTGATAGAGAGATATGCATAATGTGCGTTTTTCTCCCCCTACAGCTGCAGCAGAGATGGTTAGTAACATGGAAGCCCATGGCGATAGACTGCTGAGGCTGCATCGACAAGCTGGTGAGTACAAATCTAATTTACAGTATTTGGTTAAAATAGCTAAGAATGAGTAGATTGCTTAATGCTAGTTGATATGCTGTTACTGTGTGAACTGAATAAATAAAATAGTATGACTGACGAATATTGAGGTCCAATAAAGACCTTTAAAAACACTGTTGTGTATACTCTGGTATGCTGTTGTAGATATATATAGAATGTATACAGGTTCTTCACAGCAAATATGGCTGTGACAGCATGCATTAACTGAGGTACATCTGTGAACAAAATGTTAGGAGAAACCGTAGATGATGTAGCTGTAAAATGAGATATAAATGAAATGAAATGTGAAATGTATACTGTATACTGCACTAAGCTCTGAACCCTGAATGTCAAGTTTCAAAGTGGGTCCCATCCAGCATTGCCTTGTGTTAACCTTTGCTTTCCAGGCTGTAGTAATCCAAACGAGTAATACACATTACAATAACTATCTGTCATGCATGCATCACAGAATTAGCACAGATTGTCTAACCAAGAGACTATTAGGGAGAAATCATTGAAACAAGAAACAGCAGTTCCCCATTAGCTCAGTGTGATGAGAAATAGCTTAGTTGTTACTTTTGCATGACCAGACATGGTTCAGATCACAGGAAGTGGTAATAAGATGTGTACATATCTACACACAAGGAATCAGGAATAAATGTAAAAACAGTAAACAGTAAGGTAGTGTTAAAAGACATTTTCCTCACAGGTTTTACAGGTAAGTAAATGTTACCAGTAGCTGTATAAAGAGTGTACTAATAAATTGTGTACAACTGTTCAATTGTCCCACCAAATGCTTGCAAATGACAGCAGGGTAGGTACATACAATATGCACTCTTCCCGAATCATACCTCTCAACTGTACAACTATGCACTAAATGTCCAGATATTTGTCTCAGAGTTGTGGTCCGTTTTACATAAAGTAGTGGTGTCATGGCAAATCAGTGGCAAACTATAATAGGCAGAAGTTAGAAAACAGTGATAGACATACTAATGTCAGATGTCATATCTATCAGAAAAGCCATGCAAATGCAATACCTATAATTGTATCACCTTTCTAAGTTTGTAAGAGCAGTATCTAAAAATTATCCATATTTATGGGCCTTTGTCCCACTCGTGTGTATGGCTTTGTCCAGATCTCATGTTCTAAGAGGTTGAAAGGTATGTCTCTCAAGTGTCATTCTGTCACAGCTAGTGGTCACTGTGGCAAATAGTCCTGGACACAGATAGGAAACCAGTTGATGTACGCCTGTAGCACACTCACATAACAGCAGTTCAGGGTACCACTCCTGTGCCAGATATGTAACCCTGACATGTACGAGTCCCCTCTAGTCATGTTCCCAGAGTTGTCACAGTTTGCCTCATACCATTACAGGCTGACAGTTTAATAGGTATGCTTGTACTACAGAAGCTATGGCCATAGGTTGATGTAAAGTGAGAGCAGAACCATAGAATATTGAGCAGTACTGTTGTGGAAAATGGAAGCATAAACAGTTGTTAATGCTGTTTCTGTCTCTCCCCCATCTGCATTAATAATTATTACTCATATACTACGGGTATGTTGTGCTCCAACCCTATGTTGGGACTTATGTTATATTATTGTTAAAATGTTTGATTGCTTGCATGTTAACATATCTTGTTCAAATACCATTTTTTGCTGCCAGTCTTACTGGCATGCTCTTACAATGCATACTGTTGTTCCATTTATGCATGTCCTATCCCTCTCCTTCCCGCCAAATTGTTACCTAGCCTTAACACACCCCTTCCACTCCCCCTTCTCTTTCTTTGCCCTATTACCTTAATTCTTATATTACCTTTCTCCTTTTTATTCTTCTCTCTTTACCTCCTCCTTTCTTCTCCAGTCTTATCATTCTTTACTCCCTACAGAATCCAATTTCTTATTCACCACCATTTTTAAATAGATATACTCCCCCTCTCTCTTTTACCACATTCTCTCTCCTTTCTATTGTCCTCTTTCCTCCTCTCTTCTCGGATTACTAATAATGACTCCCTACCTGCCAACTATGCCTATACTCTCAGTCTTACTCTTGACCACCCTTTTCTCAACATACCATCTCACCTTCTTTGAAATTTCACTTAACAACTATCATAACTCCTCACAAAAACACACTTCTACTATATTCACTTTCACATCATACTCTAATGTTAATTCCACCTAGCTATCATCTATCTAAATTTCACAGACTACATCACCTTACCTACCTACTACAATCAGACAAAAAAACAAAACCTCTAACATTTCTAAAGAGCAACTATTTAACTAAACTAGTTAATCCTACACTACAAGATGGTGACATCCACCCCAACCCTGGCCCTTCCCTCCCCAAAACTGCTCACCTAACCTCAATAATAACTTCCTCATAGGACACCTTAACATTCAAAGCATAAATAAGAAAATACCCTTCATCCATGCCCTCTTAGATATCCACTCTTTTGACATTCTTTGCCTTCTCTCTGACTGGCTAAAACCAGGGCACAAAAGACTCAGAGATTATACCCAAAGGTTATAATATAGTAAGACATGACCGCTAAAAGCGTAAGGGTGGTGGAGTAGCAATACTTTTCAAAAATCAACTTAACATCTCTACTCAACCAGCATGTCCAAACCAAGATAGCAAAATAGAAGCCATCATTATTAAACTCCAACTTAATGCCAAAATTTACTTTATTTGCTCGTATCTTCCTCCAGGTAATAACATTCCAATATTAGAAGACTTTCTTAGCTGGGTTTCTACCACCTACCCTCAAGAAACCATAATTCTTGGCGACGTTAACATAGATTGGAACACTATTAATGCTGACAATCCCTCCTCTCATATTAACCTACATGGTTTCACCCAAACTATTACCTCAACTACAAGAGTCAATAAGCCCAGTAAGAAAGAGAGTATATTAGACTGGATACTCACAAATAAAGTCAACAAACAGTATAAGGTAGGTACTATGCCAGACGATATCAGCGACCACTCCCTAACCTACATTACTAGACAAAAGTCAGAATGTGTTAACCTCCCAAATACAAGGCTAATTCGTTCTATCAAGCATTTTAACATAGACCTTTTTCAAGCTGAACTGAGAGCATGCAATTGGAATTGCTTAAAATCACTTCCCCTGGAGGAGGCAGTCTTATTCTTTAATACTACCTTCTTATCCATACTGGATACACATGCTCCAGAACGTTCTATTAGAGTAAAGACCAAAACAGCCCCATGGCTTACCAACGATACTAAAAAACTCATTCATACTAGAAACAAAGCATGGACGAAATGGAGATGCCATAGACAAAACCCTGATTAGCTTAGAAATCTGGCTAAGAAATCAATAATCTCTGACAAGAAAACTTCTACTGTGAACTTCAGGAAACCCATCTTAACAATTCTAAACAATTCTGGTCATCGGTAAATAGACTTCTTTCCCCAGGAATTGCTAAAACTCCTTCCCCACTCAATGCTGACCCAGAAACCCCTCTCCAGACTGCTAATGCATTCAACTCTTTTTCTCTGAAACTATTCAATCCCTAGCCAAACAAATGAATACCAACAACTCTTATATTCCAACTAATCTAGCTAACTCCTCCTACAACTTCTCTCTAAAACCTATATCTACTTCTTTCATCTACAGACTCATTCACAAACTGAAACCTTGTAACCCTTCTGCTGACAAGCTCCCTCTTTTCCTTCAGAAAGCTGCCAAAGAAATTACATATCCTATATCCTTACTTATAAACAGAACTATCCAAGAGAGAACCATCCCTGACATCTGGAAAGTCTCCTATATTATCCCACTACATAAAGGTGGTAACTCCTTGACCTTTCCAACTTTAGACCAATTGCCCTTCTCTCACCCCTAGCAAAAATCATGGAAAATGTATTCATCAGCAACTTGTGCACTATCTCTCTCTTCACAACATAATAGCAAACTGTCAGCATGGTTTTAGACCTCACCACAGTACCACCACTGCCCTTCTTTCCTTTGTAGATACTATCAACAAAAAACAAAACAACAATACTCTTCCGCTCTTTTTTTTGATCTCTCTAAAGCTTTCGACATGGTCAACCACTCTCTCTTAATTAACATTCTTGAATCTCTTGTGATAAATTTGCCATTAATTGGTTTAGATCTTATCTTGACAACAGACAACAAGCAGTAATATGGGAAAACCATATCTCATCACTCTTGCCCATTTCCATCGGAGTTCCCCAGGGCTCCATTCTTGGTCCACTTCTGTTCTCCTCTTTATTAACGATCTTCAGACTGCAATCCCACAAGCAACCTGCATACAATATCTGCTCGGCACCATCCTCAACTGAACTGATCTCAGTGACCCAAAATACCTTTAATACTGTAGAAACTTGGTTTTTTCTCCTACTAAATGCCAAAACAAAACTCCTCCTCTTCTCCCCACCACCCCCCTTTAAACTTTACCATTTCCTCAAATAATGGTACTATCATCTCACCTGATCCAACTACAAAACTTTTAGGAATAACCATTGACAATAATCTCCCTTCGATCAGCACATCAACAACAACATCAGGTTAGTTAACAGAAAAATAGGATCCCTATATCGTATCAAACCTTTTCTAACCCCAGCAACTAGAACCAAGATTGCACAATCTCATCTTTTATCAACTCTCCTATATGCTTCCCCTATTTATACAAACCTTAAGAAAATTAATCTTAACAAACTTGCTACTTGCTATAACAACATAGCTCGCCACTAGTAACCCCTTTAGGACCCACCATTGTATAAACCTAAAACAACTAGGCTGGCTTGAATTTCAAAACTACCTTATAATTCCTCAACTCACTATTGCCCACAACATATTACACCTACCTGACAACACCCCAATACTCTCTCAACTTCTAATCCCTTACAACAATCTTAACTCACTGGCTCCTCTAGTAAACTCATGACAAAATCTATAAAGGCAAACAACACAGCAGGTGATTCTCTATTCACTAACACAATAGGTAGAAGTTGGAATCTCTTACCTTGTGACATAACTCTGACTACATCCCTGCCACTTTTCAAACAGAAAATTAAACTGTACTTCCAAAATCATTGGCTTTGTTCCTGCAGTACACCTGACTAACCTTTTCTCTTACTCTGTTTCTCCTCCACTCTTTTATCTCTACCCTATTCAGTTCTGTTATTTTTACTGTTGAGATTTAAGTATGTACATTTTGTACAATTGCTGATATTTAATGAACTGCATATTGTAAACTTGTTTCTCTTTGAAATTATCTTTCATTCTTTTTGTTTTTGTAATTTCTGATTTAGCTATATCTTAGAGCAGTCAATTTTTTATGTAATGTACTTAGTATATAGTGGGCTTTTCTCCTCGGGCCTCTGCTGAAAATGGACATGTATCCAGCCAGACTAGCCCGGTCAACAAATGTAAAATAAAAATAAAAATAAATAAATAAAAAAATGTGTTCTGTTTGCTGTGCAACTGTTTCAAATCTGTTTTATGGGGTTAATTGGAACACTCATGCATGCTGTTATAACTAATCTTGAAATGTGTTGTTCATGACTAACTGACATATTTTGTAAAATCTCAACACCATAGCACATTTGGGAAGGCAGATCTCACCGGGTCCACCTGGCCAACCTCCTCTGGCCATGGCACCAGACCTCAGCACATCTGGGACCCAACCTGGATCTCCCTTGTTTGTTGGTCCTGCACCACCTTCAGGTGGAACCACAACAGAGGACGGGGCCCATTACCCCCAGGAGAAGGCTCAGACAGAAGGCCGTCACCCACATTCAGGTCCAGGGTTTAGTGCGCAGCACCTCTCAATCCAAGTTCAGAGAGCAGCTGTACCATATTGAGGGCCACCAGGCACACCATGAGGGGCAGGTCACCCCTCCTGTCCACCCCCAGCACAGTTACATTTGGGGCCATGAAGGTGAAGTGGTGACTGCTGATGGGTGGAGATCTCAGTCACACTGTAACCATATGGGGGCCAATGGGCTTTGGGTTCCCAACCACCCTTCCCATCAAATGTGTTTACTCCACTCACATGTCATATACCAACTATATCTGCTGTCTTGTCTGTCTTGTCTGTCTCCCTACCCAACCTACCTCCCCAGATGTACCTACAATCCTTGCCCAACATCCCACTCTCACATTAAAAAAAAGAAAAGGGCATCTGTCCCAAAAAATATATATCACTACATACATAGCTGTCCATTTTGCACACATGTCCACTGGACACATTTAATCTGGTCCAATTGGCTTGACGATGCATTTCTGTTGTCCTCACCCTTGTCTCTGGGGTTTGAGTGTCCAAATCCACCTCCAAATTCTCTACAAATGCACAGCTGTTGCTATATAAGAAATGGAGAGTTATGGACCTTCCCTACACCCATCCTTCACATTCCTAGCTATCTTTCATATTGTTTTTCCTCTGCATGCCCCTTTTTCACCACTTTCCTATCACCCCTTTTTCTTTTCTTTTAAAGAATTTAGTGTGGGTGTGAGCGTGAGTAAGTGGTAATAAGCAGGAGTAAATGAGTTTGCTCGATGGTAAGTGAAGCCAACACAGATTAAGCATCTGTAAGTTTAACCGTGTGTTGGCATTGCTTAGCGTCATGCAAACTCATGCAAACTCGCTTACAACTGCTTAAAACTCCTTTAATCACTCTGTTTCCATCAGTCACTGTTCTGCCTAGCAACAAAATAACCAGCACTGCCACGCCTTGAACCCAGGGCCCTGTATAACATAGTCAGAGCAATGTACCACTAAACCATTTGAGTTGTAAGGGTTGCTAATGCTTCAAGCATATCATACAGTAGAGTCATTCAACAGTAGGGAAAAGAATCAGTCAGGTTTTGTATATATACATAAACATATACATGTGTGTGTGTATATATATATATATATATATATATATATATATATATATATATATATATATATATATATATATATACAGAGAGAGAGAGAGAGAGATGTATATATATATATATATATATATATATATATATATATATATATATATAGAGAGAGAGAGAGAGAGAGAGAGAATATATATATATATATATATATATATATATATATATATATATATATATATATATATTTAGATACTTTTCCGTTAAACCTATACCACTTGCAGCTGGTCACTGGCCTACAATCGGAGTTAAAAGGAAGACTGTGAATCATCACTCTGGCGTAATTAATGTTACAGTGAGTACATTCCCAAGGCTAAAAAATGTGGGTACTTTCACAGTCTGCTTTGTGCAATGTCAATTTTGTTACATTGCTTAGTGTATGGCAACTTCGGATGATGTTTACTCATGTAACTGTGACTGTTGCTTTGATTGTATGTTTTATACCTCACCTGATGTTAGCATTGCAATGGCAATGCTCTTAAAACATTTTCACTGCACTCTGTAAGATGTATACAGTTCCAAGCCATGTATTGTAAACACTGTTGGTTTGGCGAGTTTTTTAACATAAGAGTACAGATGCCTGTTTCCGACATTTCCCCTCCTACTTGCAGTCACTGAATGTAGTACATATTGTGTGCTGTTTTATTGTACTACATAGCGGTTCTCACATGTAATTGGACTTGTTTTTCTTAACCTTTCTGTGTAGTTCTTTGCCTGTAGAAAGGGCACGTTATAAGGTGTATAGTCCAGCTGTAGAAATATGCCAGATGTAAACAAGACCTTATAACATACCCTTTTCACAACAATTGTACAGTCTGACTCTTGGTTTGATCGTGGGTTTTACATGTACTGATTCACAACCAGATTGTGCATGTAAGACTTGTAAATGCTGTTCAAACTCCTTCAAGTCTTACCTGTACTCATTTCACTTGAACTATGCGATTTCCGTGCACACAAAAATCTGGTTGTGATAATACATAAGCAGCAGGATAGTTTCTAACTGTATGTTATTGTGGATTGAATTTGCACTATTTCTGATTTTAACTTTTGTCCCACACATGCATACCTGTCTGAGATGTCTCGGCTTTTAACTCGGATTTTATAGTGAAGAAATATGCCAGAACCAGACCAGCGGCAAGTGGTAGGGGTTTAACGGTTTAACGGAAAAGTATCTATCTATATATATAAATAAATATATATATATATATATATATATATATATATATATATATATATATATATATATATATATATATATATGTATATATATATATATATATATATATATATATATATATATATATATATATATATATATATATATATATATACTCATAACATGTAGTGGAGTCATACCTCTCAATCTCTTAGTGCAAGAATTCTGGCCAAAGGCTGTCCAAATGGGAGGACAATGGGCCAAAACTAGGGACATATTTTAAATATTGCTCTGATAAATGTAGAATGTTGACAGAGTGACAGGGTTTGTTTCAGCATACATGTTCTGAAGGATGTGAGTTCTGAAACTGAAATTTATGTCATTTACTGTCAGAAATCATCAGATTATCACAGTGATTTACCAGGGAAATAAAAATAATGAACCTGTGGAACAGACCAGAAATATGAGCATTAAACCTGGACATTCTGAAACAATCCGGCCAGTCGAGAGGTAGGCTCAGAACCCCTTAGTGCAACAAATCTGGACCAAGACTGACAAAGTGGGGGGAGAAAGCCATTAAAATAGTGACATATCTGAAATACTGCAGTAGATAAGCTGACACAGTTGCTGCAGTAACATCTTCCTGTCTGTCCTAAGATATATTGACTGAAATTGCACAAGTCCAACACTCAATTACTTCTTACTAGTTAATGACTTAAATCCTCACATCATCCCACTGATGTGTCAGAAATACACAACACTTATGGGGACCAGGCAACAGTACACCCTGCAAATATCTGGACATAACTTCACATTAGGGAAACTACACTCATCTAAGCATGTCACCAAGCACTGTACAAACTACAGTCAGACTGACACAATACTAACCCAAATCCACTATGGTGAATTACACATGTATTTGCAAATATATTTACACAATACAGTCATATATTCCAACATGTCCTGTGATTCTCTAAGTGTAGGATCATGCCCAGTGTGACCTTCTATAGTTAGAGAGGGACTCCATTCCAGAGATAGGTGTACTCCAGTCCAGGGTTTTGTGTGCTACAGCCATACCTCTCAGGTATACACAGGACTTTCCTCATCGTACTGGGTTTGTTTAGCAGACATTTTCTGACATATCTGTAGTCTGACACTGCAATGTATTGTGTCATTAACTAGTGTCAGACATCCTCAGATCATCACAGTGTTTTACCAGAGGAATACTAGTTATATGATGCATAGACCAATATTATGAGGGCAGCTATGTACATTCTTACCCAACAAGGCCATTTGTGAGATGTGGCTACAGCCAGTTGAGTAATGACATGCTGTGTAAACAGTCCAGCAACCTGGTGATATACTGGCTGGGGATCTTCTGCTTGTGTGTTATCTTTCTATCCTGAGATGCCATATACTTGTGTGACTATACCCCTCATCTGTACATTTTTTTGGCAGGTTGTCCAAGGTATTTGGCTAAAGGGTTCATCCTGTCTACGTAAACTTGTGTTTTTATGGCAAGTTACTTACGTATAATTGAAGAGTGATGTTACAAAATAATAACAGACATTACTGTTTCAGACTACATAACCATCAGACAATTCCTGCTACTGCAAACCCCTCACCTTACCAACTTTCTCAGTATTTAAGGGCATTATTTACAACACATGTCTATTTCTGCCTTTGTCCAGACATCTTGCTGTCAGAGGTTGGGAGTTATGGGTGTGGGTACAGAATGCATTCTACTGTACAGGCATGTCCATTATATGTAAAAGGAAACATAAGAAAAAAGGATTATTGAGAATAACCACTGGCAGAAGTACCAAAAAACACTTATATTCACAAAAGCCTTGGCACCTCGGTTACACATCCTTCAAGATTTCCATTATATCTGTAGTATATTCCACATAGCACTGCGACTTCCCGGTATGTCAGTGGCAAAGCAGTGAGTGTCACTGAGATGCATAACAGTTGGCACTACAGTTATCTGCACATGGCCCTGTCAAAGACAGCACTGTACCTACAAAACTACAAGACGACTGGCAGGAGAACATGCTGGTCAGAGCCTGACAGCATTAACCACACATACACATAGCTCATTGACCCCTGCATATTGTGGACAGGCAACATGTTTTTATGTGTATTGGATCAGCCCTGCGAATGTGTGCTATGCTCCTATTTCCCTGCAAACACGTTACTGCATTTCTGTGGGTATATAGGGGGAACACCTGACAACTGTACACATTTTCACAGATTGTGCTGATATTTGCTTTACATTTTGGTTCCATTTACCGTACTGTTATACCCTGTCTTGGGGACTAGAAGCATATCATTAAAGAGCACAGGTCAGATTGTAATGGCATACACTTGAGTTTCAGACTTCTTACCCTTTATAGCCTTACTGCAACTGTGATTCCTGCTGTGCTATCACTGTGTGAATCTGTAGGAGGGGGGGGGGGGGGTAATTCAACATTGCTGCCATTTGTTTGCCTTTACCAGACATTTCTTTCTGGTTTTCTACAGCTGACTTGCTGTGTGTGTCTGAGAGGTGAGTATAGGGCCTCCACACTAACATCTATGCCTGTGACCTATGACCCCCCCCCCAGTTAGTTGTCCCCACACATATACTGCAGTGGGATTTATCACCTTGGGTACTACTGGATATTGTGTGGAGGCCAGTTTTGGCCAGACATTTCCTGGTATCCCACATAGCTTTCAGTTGTTTGCTGCTATCTCAGTAGGCACCCCATTCCCTTGCATGCATGCAGCATTACCATAGATATGCTAGCAAAACATACTAATCCATTCATTTATTGTTAAGAAGACTGACTTATCTTGTGCCTGCAGCATTTGTGAGGATGGTGCTTGAGGGCTGCCTATGTTGGATGCACACAGTATGCTGCCTATACATGGTAAGTTAGAGGTAATGTGATATGTGTCATCCATTTTATTGTGTGTGTGAGTCAGAGAGAGTTGTCAGTCCCTGGGATCCCTACAGTGTCAGTGTGTGTGCTTTGTATTGCCTCTTTGCCAAGGCCTGAGCATACTGGGCATGTCTCAGTCTGCCTACAGGAGGAGGCTCAGGGGTCTCCTCCTCTAAGTCCCTCTGTGCCTGTGGGGACCTTGGCAATGGTGGAGGGCTCTGTGGCCCTTCCCCATGCTATTCCTGTTGCAGCTGTTTCCACAGGATCATATTGTGTAGCATGGCATATACTATGAACATGTGCACACATGTGGCTGGAGAGTACTGCAAGGCTCCACCAGATATGTCAAGTCAGTGGAACCATGACTTGACCATCCCAAACACATCCTCTATAATGATCCTGGTTTGTGCGTGTGCCTCATTATGGCATTCTTGTGTAGGTGTGTGTGCATTTCTGATGGGTAACCAACAATTGTTACAACATCTGCGAGTATGGCAGCTGCAGGATCCTAAATTCAACAGGATATCAGGCAAAAAAAGAGGACCAGCATACAAGGCACCCTGGAAAATATGAAATACTTTATTAAAAGTATTAGGTTCTTAGAACACAGACCGGTTTCGGCACATACAAAACTTAGAGCCTTTTTCAGTGTGTGAAATACATACAAAAAAGAACCTATATATAAATAATTCATGAGACATGTGACTAATTACATGTGTTCATTGAGACCTAGCTTAAAGAGCCCACCAAGTTTAATAATCCATTTTTTTCTCCATGGAATCAAGCAAATCATGCCAACCTAATTTATTTTGTCTAGATCTCAAAATTTTATCTATGATATGATGCACCACCCAGACTTATTACAACATATGGACGTAACACCAGTACATTGCTTAATATTGTGCAACACAATTGAAACATATTAACATGTGAACCCAGACTCTATGACATTCTTGGTGACAGATGCTCCTTTTCCTTTCAGAAAGGAAAACATTTATCATCTTTTTTCAATCACTTCAAATATTTTGAAGCGAAAGTCACAAATACCATTCAAACAACATTATCAGGTGACCCAGTAATTGGATGTTTTCCTTGTGGACACTGCATTTATTGCACCAAACTACTTAAAACCACCAGCTTCACCAGCCAGAATACTCCTGAAGTATTTAATATTAAATTCTTTGGTAATTGTTCTTCAGACTGGGTCATTTATTTGGCCAAATGTACTTGCCCTGCATTTTATGTTGGTCAAACATCGAGACCCTTGAAACTTCGAATATCTGAACACCTCAGTGACATCAGGCATAAAAGATAAATCAATGCCTTATACAAACATTCCCTTATACATCAAAAGGCCAGTTTCAGTTTTACCATCATAGACAAAATTTTGAGATCTAGACAAAATAAATTAGGTTGGCATGATTTGCTTGATTCCATAGAGAAAAAAATGGATTATTAAACTTGGTGGGCTCTTTAAGCCAGGTCTCAATGAACACATGGAATTAGTCACATATCTCATTAATTATTTATATATAGGTTCTTTTTTGTATGTATTTCACACACTGAAGAAGGCTCTAAATTTTGTATGTGCCGAAACCGGTCTGTGTTCTAAGAACCTAATACTTTTAATAAAGTACCTCATATTTTCCAAGGTGCCTTGTATGCTGGTCCTCCTTTTTTGCCATTTCTGATGGGTGTCATAATCCACAGCTCCAGTGCCTAGCCAGCATCCCCCACCAGATGGCCATATGAGATGCCCCCACTGGCAAATGCCTGGTACAGCTGTGATGAATGCCAGATGTGGGAGTCGTGATAGCTTCCAGTGGTGCAGGCACACACATTCATGATAATGCCCTGGGCATTGCACATGACCTGGCAGATGATGGAGGGGAATTCCTTGTAGTTTATGTAGACCCTACCCTGTTCACTGGGTGGTGCTTTGATGTGGATGTGCATGAAGTCTATCATGCCGAGTACCTCTGGGTATTCTGCTGCACGGAAGAGACGCATATTGCTGAACCTCTCCTCACAGGTGTTGGGAAAGGAAATGCGCTCACCGGCATGTGGTAACATGGCATCCAGAAACTGGTGGAGTATCCTGGATGCGGATGCCTGTGAGACCCCCATGATGTCCCCAGTAGGTTTTTGGAAAGTACCTGCACCTAGACTTCTTAAGGCTACACATACCTTGGTATCCACTGGGATGGGTTCCCCTCTGTTGGCTGTAGGTCTGAGTTGAGGCTAGCACAGCTCAGTGATTTGCTGAAGTATATCTCTGCCCACCCTGTAGTGCTCTACTATCTCCAGATCATGTAGCCCCTGGTAAGTTACCCTGGGTCTGAACACTCTTCTCCTCCTCCTTGGTCTGTGTGCAGTTGTCAGCATTATCCTCCTCTCCACCCTCTGCCTCTACATACTGATGGATCAAAGCAATGGCAGCCCCTAACATATTTCCAGTTAAAATTCCCCCGCACGTGTACACCAGTGGTGCAGAGTTTGTCAGTAAACCAGAATGTAAGGTGTTTCCATAGTTTATACTGTTGTGCTGCAGATGCTGCCTGCATGATTGGCTGACTATGGTACATTCCACCTTCTAGCTATGTAATTTGTTCTTGATTGATTTTATTCTTCTAGTTTCCTGTTTCTGTGCAAACCCGGAGCCCAAATGTAAACAGTCCTGCTATTTCAGTTGTTTTTTTTTTTTTTTTTTAGACCCAGTGCATGCTGCACATACATGTTTAGCATATGCAAAAATGAAGAAATGTCCCTCCCTGGATGCGAGCAAACTCTTCATTTCCTGGAATAAGTCAATACAGCCTCAGACACACCCCCCCTTGCTTAACTGTGCTTAGCTAAGCTTAACTGGATGCCATAGGGCTCCAATGTGCTTACCCCATGCATGACTCCCCCCGTTTTCATGTCTGTTGCTCCTCCTACTTACACAATTGTGATATAGCACTTACACGGTTAGGTGCAATTTGGCACTTAGAAGATTTTAGTGATTCAGTAAATTTCCCCATATTTGCATACCCCACTGCCTTAGCCCATAGTTACTGCACTATTCCCAAAGCCTTTTCCCTTAACAACCATTGTTCCCTGGTATTGTTTTGATTCTGCATGTCATAGACTATAATGGCAAAATGCAGATTTCCCTTAACATTGAGTTTTCACATTTTTTCTGCACGATCCTGTTTGCGACCTGCTGCCTATGCCTAAATGGCTGAGATCGGCCAAAAAAAAAAACTTTTATTTTTATGAAAATAAAACACTTTTCCATGCCAATGGCCATACATTTGGCCATTGGCATGCCCAGAGATTATAATACATGCTTTTTTTGAGCTGTCATTCTTCCGTTTTCATTTTTGCTGAATGTATTTGGCTAGTAGCAGAATACATTTCAGCAACTAACACTATTCTTGCACAGATGCCTGCCTGCTTGCTGAATCACTCATTCACCTCATTTGCACGGTTTTCACCAGCAAATGATGTCATTAACATTATGCAGTGGTTTCCATGCAGGAATAGTGTAGTCAGGCTCATGCATGTCAAACAAGTAGTTTACTGGATCACTCGGTGGCCATATTCCATGCAGTAGTGGCTAAATTGTTCCTGCATGGAGAAATTAGTTTATTAAATCCCAGGGGTTTTTTGTGCTTTGAGTTGTTTGTTTAGTTTCATTAATTTGCTTTTATCCTGCTGGGTGCTGCACCTCCTAGTTTTTGCCATGATTTCCTTCCATCTGTTATACAGTCTATTGATGTTGTGATTCCACCAGGGTGACTTTTTTGAGTTAGTTCTGTACGGCATCCTGATGGGTACAGCTGCCTCTATGCAGCTATTAATATGCTTGTATAGGGTTTCTGTGAACAGTTCTGTGTAGGCAGCAGTGTTCCCAGGGTTTATGGTGGCTTGAAATTTTGCCAGGCTATCACTTAATAGCAGGAAGCTAATATTATTGTACTTGCAGGTTTTATTTTTACTTTAAAGGAGACCATTTTGTGGTCTGACCATACCAGAGAAGACATTACACTAGGGGAGTATGCAGAAAAACCCCATATTAGTGAGGACCAGATCCTGTATGGTTTCACCCCTTGTTGGTGTATTGACTATCTGTTCCAGGGAATTTGTGCTTACAAAATCTACGAATCTCTGTGCCTGTGTGTTTGGTGATGTATATGATACACAGTTAATAGTGCAGTAATTAAAGGCACCCATAAATATGGTATTGGGTTGGGTGATGACTGTTTCCAATAAGTTTACATATATGGTATAGGTTTCCTGGGTCATATAGGGGGCCTATAGCTCCCAAGCAGGTGGTATTGGATTTTGCCTATGGTGATTTGAATGTGGAAAAGCTGAAGTGCATTGTCCTGTTTGACAACCTTGAGGTATGTCTGTTTGTAATCTAAATTGAGACACACACACACCTTTATTCCCTGTCTGTGTAGTAGCTGGTCTAAATGTGAGGAAGGAATAATAATATTGCACTGTCGGTATGCTCTATGTGGCTTTAAACCATGTTTCAGTGACAGCAGAGATGTCATCATTTTCTAGGGTGAAGAGAGCTTCTAAGGAGTGGAGATTTTTGTTTACTCCTGGCATTGAACAGTAACACCTTTACATTTTTTTGGTTTTGATTTGTTGTAGCGGAAGTACTTTCATTTTGGCATTGCCTAAAAAAAAACACTATGGAGAGGACCATGTTTTAGCTTTGGCCCAACAGAGTTATCCAAGTTTATGACTGCAGCAGTGGACCACACAATGAAAACATTGGCATGTCTGCTTCTTTTGTGTGCTGGTGCCACCTTTGGCACTAGAGTTAAAAATCTTTGGTGTATCTAAATATAATTTTTGTACCTGGTCTTCCAGCATCCCTTCTAATTTTTAGTATATCCTTAGATTGAAGGTGCCCAAAAAATACAAGTCATATCTCCCAAGCTGCTAGTTTCACAATGAATAGAATGAGGTGTACTAGAGATGACCTCACTGCATTAGAAGGTTCACATACCATGGCAGCAGTACAGGCTTCTCCCGTGTCATCAACAGAAATGGGAGAACAAATGCTGGCCTCGCCTGAAAGTGGCAATCAAAATTCATTTATTGTCTGTTCTCCTTCAGTTTCCAAAATATCCTGGGGTATGGAGAGAAAGCACAGTAAAAAAATCTTGCCTAACTCAGGGAGAAGCAGCTATTTTGCTGAGTGTGCATCAGCAGAATTCTCTTGGCTGTCTTGCTTGGAGATGCAAACAGGTCCATCTCTAATACACACCACCTGTTCATGAGGTCCAAGAACATTTCTCTGCCTCTGGTCTCTATTGCCTGCTCCCAGGCTTGCAAGGCTACCCTGCATGCAGAGATGAGAACAGTGTGCCCCTCCTCCATTTGTTTATATACACCACATAACTGGTATAATGCCTCTGATGATAATCTGAAAATCCAGTGCACTGAATATTTTGAAGGCTTTGAGGTCTTGATAAACAATCATTATTTCTTTGATGTTTCTATGCAGATTCTCCTCCTTTACACTGTACACTTTAACATACAAATATAAGCATCCCAGGCTATACTTTAAGTATATGTGGTCCGGGACTCATTAGAGCAGGCTGTCTAATGAGCATACCCTCATTATTTTGTAGTTGCTATATTCACCATTTCAATTTCTTCTTTACACAAGGCAGACCTGGCATGATCTGCTTCAGGAACTAAGTTGGCTAGTCACAGTTATTCTTAAGAATCCACTGCAGTTTTCTCATGTACAGTCTTGCCAGGGGAGACATCAGAATGGTAGATGTCAAGTGGCCAAAATCGGGAACTGTCTGGCCCTTACTCTTGACTTTTCTGACAAGTCCTAATAGAAGGTAGTCAGGGAGTCTGCCTTTTCCTGCAGATGATAGGCTTTGTTTTTATTGGTATCCAGTAGTAACCAAAATGTTGGACTTCTGCTCATTAAAAGAGAAAAATTGGGACACACTACTTTACTACTCCCCAACTCCACCTGTCTCTATGCCTGTATCAAACAATTATCCAAGAAGGAGTAAATATGGATCCTGCACTGGGTATCACTGAGGCTAGACATTGTGCAAAAACTCTAGGAACATTTTCTAAATCAAAATGCAATAATGTAAAATAGAAGTGATGGCATCCAACCACAAACCTCAAATACTGTTTCTATCCCTTGAAAATGAGGATATGGACGAAGGCTTCTTTAAGGTCCATAACCAAATGGAAGAGAATGAGGGCTTTGGAGTGGCAGCAAATCCTGCAGAGTTTGCATCTTGAACTTTGGTATATTTAGAACATTATTTAGCCTTGACAAGGCTAATGTGCATATTCAGAACCATTTGTTTTTGGGTGTGGTAAACAATACTGAATAGAACCCCTTTGTCAACTGTCCAGAGGAGACAGGTTCTAAGTCTCCCAATATTAACCATTCTGCTAGGCATGCGCTAATGTGGTATCCTTGATCTTTTGAAACTGGAGGCAGACCTCTTTTTGTGGTTGATCTTCATCTTACAGATAATACCATGCCTTACATTTGGAAATGTGCCATAGTAAAATCACTGCCCAACAAAAACAGCCCACATTCCCATCATGCTATTACCCCATTTCCATTTTTCCAACCCTGTAGAAAATCTTAGAAAAAAAATATCTGCTCTCACCTTGCAGAATACACCTCTAAACAAAACCTTCTCTTTTACAAAATCAGCATGGCTTCTGGTCAGGGAAGAGCATGGCCACATAATATCTGGTCTCTGATCAATGAAATTGTCATGACAATGGACAAAGGCATGTTCTCTGGTACAATTTTTATAGACCATACCAGAGCCCTTGGCTTATTCAAGCACTTATTTCTTACAATCCTTGCCATAAAAAATATGTTATCTTTCTGTTTCAGTGCAGCAGCATACATAATGTCTGGGCTGAGAAGTTTTCAGTATTGTCTTGGAAGTGTTTTATGACTTCCAAGATCTGCAAAGATCTGAGAAAAAGACCCTTGTCTATGTATTTTCACAGGTGGATGCAAAATATTTCAGCTTTGAGCAATGGGGTGTTTACCTGGGATAAAGTCAGATTTCAAGAAATTATATCATTCTCTAAGCTATCCCAGCAGTAATATTTGAGATATTCATAACTCTCTGGCAGCAACAGCAATCTGTACTCTGTCTTGCACCCGACTACAAGATACATTCACCACACATCTGCCTTACTCTGAGCAAGTTTATAGGTTATAGTAATTCTCTTTGTTATAGTCAGGAATATAGCAAAGCTTAGCTTAGATATTTTTCTTTATTTATTTGAGACTGTCCTGCAATGTTGTTTAAAACATTTCCTGTGAGTTTGAACTCTGATGTCACTGTACATATATATTTAGTATTGTCTTGTTTTTTATTATTTATTATTAAATATATTTAAACCTTTCACTATGGCTGATCTGTCTAGAGATATTTAGGTTCTGAGAGTACTTGCATATTTATTTGGTGACAGTGTGTGGGCTACTCCTAATAGCTTTGCTCTTGGTCAAAGTACCATTTGTATTGATAGCAACATTACACAGTAAGATTGGGCACCCTTGGCTAAGGGCCTTAAAGTATTTGATAAGGGCTTCTGGTGGCAGTGATAACTGCCTTATTGTCTGTGCGGAAGGGGCATAGCTGGTAAACCTGTGCCAGCCTTTCTCAGGTGTGCGTGCGTGTGTGTGTGTGTTTGTGTGTGTGTGTGTGTGTGTGTGTGTGTGTGTGTGTGTGTGTGTGTGTGTGTGTGTGTGTGTGTGTGTGTGTGTGTGTGTCAGCTACTTGGGCAGGGACATGAAGCACTGGTTGTACAGACAGAGTGTTGGAGCACTTGGCTTGGAACCCTGGCTAAGGATTCAACTATATAGCTGCGTCAGTGGGAAGTCCTATTGGGGATCTGGAGAAAGAGGGAGAAACCAGCCCCAGACCGACTTTGGTCTCTGTGTGCTCTTAATCAAAATTGCACTTGATGCAAAGAGCTGCATCTGGAAATACTGTGTGTGTACCTGTCATCCTCCCAGTGTACATTCCCCACTGATGCCAGTGGTGAGGATTGAAGCTCCTGGGATACTGGTCCAGTGGTGGAGCATCACATTTATTGGTTGGTAGTGATGAGATCACCACGTCACATACTGGGATTCAGTGGTGTGGATATTGAACTCCTGTAGCCTGTAAACAAAGAAGGTGTTTGTACTCTCAATTAACCACACAGTGAGCATTCAGAGTTTCATATCACAATAGTTTTATTTATTTTGTGCTAGTTAGTTAGTCAGGGAGAGCAGGCAAGGATGTCAGCTGAGGAGTATGGCAAGCTGACAAGTAGCCAGTTAGCTGAAATGTGCCAAGACAAAGGACTGAGGCATGACAACATGACTAAAGCAGAAATAATTACAGCCTGAGTCACAGCTGCATCACAGACCAGCAACCAGGAGGACAACCAGACTCACCTTGGGGATGTGCAACTTTCAGAAAATGGACAGTTCAACCCTTCTATAGAGGACTTATAAATCTGTCTGGAGTTAAAGAGACTTGAAATAGAGGCCAAATGGCTGGAAATAGAATCAGCAGAGAGACTGAGATGTCTGGAAGCTGAAGAAAATGAGAGGCAGAAGCAACATGAAAATGAGATGCTGACTCTTTGCCAGGGTCATGGAGGTAATGGGGAAGGGAGTAACTGAACCCTAGAAGCAACAAAGGTCAGTATATTTCATCCACAATTTACAGAGGGTGAGAATTTTGACAGTTTTATTCATATGTTTGAAAGGGTATGTAAACAGAATAATGTTGACCACGGGATCTGGATATGGTTGCTGACCCTCTTACTCCATGGTAAAGTTGTAACTACTATTTCTAAATTGTCTGATACTGATCGCTTAAATTATAATACTGTTAAAAATTGTTCATTAGAGTGTTTTAAGTTAACACCTGAAGCCTATATAAAAAAAGTTTCATGAGCATAGATGCAAGGCAGATGAAAGTGTGTGTGTAAATATATTGCTGAGTTAAGCACTTATTTTCATAGATGAGTGAGTAAGTGTCAGGTCACCACTTTTGAAACACTTAGCACTTTTTCTGAGGACATGAGACTCTGGTTAAGAGATAGAGAATGAAATACCTCAGATGAGTTGGGGAAAAGGGGAAACCTATACCAAGCAAACAGGGCATCACTGCACAGGAAAGTGATACCCAGTGCTGCACATGGGTCTAAGGGAACCCAAGGTGGGCAGTCTAACCCACCCCAACAGAGTTTGTCAGTAACAGGGGAAGCCACTAGTTCAAGTACATGGCCAGGCCAAGGGTTTAATGCTTTAAATGCAACCAGTGAGGCCATGTAGCATATAGATGTCCACATAGGCAAGGTGGGGAACAAAATGTGGGAGAACCAGTAAGTGGGAATGAAAGAACACCAGCAGTAAGTTGTCTGGAGACAACAAGGGTACCAAACTACCACAAGAGGTTATATCCTATCTTAGTAGATGGAAAACAGGCTACTGCTAAGAGAGACACAGTCTCTGACCTAACCATTGTGAAGCATGCAATGGTTAAAGAGGAGCACTACTTGGTTGGACAGTCTACTCCAATCAGAGCTTTAGGAGGGACGCCATTTCAAATACTTTTGGCTAGGGTTCACCTTGAGTGGGAGGGTGGAAAAGGAAGCAAGCAAGTAGGTGTGTTTGAGGATATTCTGGCAGATGACCTGATAGGGACTGATTCTGAAAATGCAGTACCTTGTGTACATGCAGTTACATGTAGTCAGGCTTGGAGACAAGAATGTGGATATGGTAGCCTGGGGAAACCCAGACAGAATGCATACTTGAAGCCAGGACTGGTGAGGTGGCTACTTCAGGGAGGGAGCTACCCTGTAGCAGTGAGACTGAAGGTGAACTACAGCTGCTTGTGGGTACTGATGTTCCCTTGGACAGAATGACTATAAGAGCAGAGGTGAGTAGTAGTATCCAGGCTGACAGTGAGGCCACGCTGTCAGAGGATATCAGAATTCCTGTGGAAGGGGAGCTGGGAAGGGTTACAAAGAGAAAGTTGAAACAGGATCAGCTCTCAGACCCTACATTACAAGGCCTGAGGGAGGTAGCTAGTGAGGCACCTGATTCTCAAGGAAAGAAGGACTCTGTTTACTGGGGCAAAGGGTTATTGTACAGGGTGGACCACTGAGGGAGGGCTAGAGGGTGAGAGAATACAGCACTTGGTAGTGCCCAGATCCTACTGTCTGGCACTTCTAGCCATAGCCCATGACATTCCCTTTGCATGTCATATGGGCATAAAGAGTACCAAGAGACTGATTATGCAGAACTGTTGTAGTCCTGGGATTTCCAGGGATGTAACATGGTACTGCAGGACCTCTGAGCAGTGCCAAAAAGTAGGCAAGGCAGGAGACAAGGCCAAGGCTCCTTTGATGCCTTTGCCTATGATGGAGCCATTCCAGAGGGGAGCTATGGATATTGTGCAGCCTCTGAGTACCCCAAGATTTACAGCAAAGAAGTATATCCTAGTGGTAGTAGATTATGCTACCAGATACCATGAGGCGGTAACTCTGTCCTCCATCAAGGCATTAAAGGTGGCAAATGCTTTGTTAGAGATTTTCAGCAGGGTAGGCTTCCCAAAGGAAATACTGATTGACAGAGGTGCCAATTTCATGTCAGACCTGCTGGCTTGTCTGTGGGATCACTGTGGAGTCAAGCACCTAAAGACCACACCCACCATCCTTTGACTCATGGTCTGGTTCAGAGGTAAACTCTACACTAAAGACCATGCTATGGGCATTTCCAGACCAGTTTAAGAGGGAGTGGGACAAGTATTTGCCCCATCTGCTGTTTGCTTACAGAGAGGTGGCCTAGGAATCCACAGGTTTTTCACTCTTTGAGTTGTTGTGTGGACATAGGGTTAGGGGATCTCTAGATCTGATTTGTGATGAGCAGGACGGTGAGTGTGAATCCCACAAGGAGTCTGTGGTGCCATATTTCCTAAACCTCAGGACAAGGCTCAGGGAACTCATGGGCTTGGCCAAGGAGAACCTGTCAGAAGCCCAACAGCAGAAAAAGTTCTGGTATGAGAGGAATGCTCAAGCTAGAGAGTATGCTGTGGGGCAGCAGGTTATGGTTCTCATTCCTGTCAGACACAAGAAGCTGCAGGCAGCTTGTGAGGGCCCCTTCAAAGTGGTAAGGAAGGCTGGTGCTGTTAACTACATGATGGAACTGCTAGGCAGGGGGTAGGAGCACAGTTTGTAGAAAGATAACATGATGAAACCTTACCATATCAGGGAGGCCCTTGTACTATTTGCAGTATAAGGCAGGAGGCGTCTGAGTGTGATCCATGGCTACAAGGAACCAGCCAGCAAAATTCAAATTATTATGGTGGATCCTAGGACTGCAGGCATATAATAGGAGAGTGCAACACTGTACTGGGGTCAGCAATGCCACGGCAGCTGGAATCTCAAGACAGTGAATGTGGTAAGGTATTTCCAGATAGGCTCATCACTCTCAAGCAACTTTTTCAAGGGTCACTTGAAAAACTAGCTTGAGTCTTCAAGCGGAGAAGAAATGCCACAAAAGGAGATATTGCCAGCCCAGCTATCTGGAATTTTGTAAATAATTATATGTCATTTATGAATATCAGCATGATTCATATAAGATGTTTGCATTACAAATGTATTAGAGCTGTGGTATGTCATATAAGATGGTTTGTACAGACATGTGCTGAAGAGGTATTTTACAAAGTGCTGTTTGAAATGTATCTGCAGTATACCTTACTGGAATAGAACAGAAAGGTACATGCACTATTGTAACTGTTTCAGTGTATATATTTTAACAGAGGAAACTGGAATACAGGGGATTAACTTGCAAAACTTCAGAAAAATAGCATACATTAAATTACTTTATGGCTAGACCATAAAAAAGATGTTATATTTCCATTTCAGTACAGCAACAGACACAATGTGCTGAGAAGTTCTCTGTATTGTCTTGGACGTGTTTTATTGTTTTGTGACTTCCAGGATCTGCTACGATATGAAGAAAACCCCTTGTCTATGTATTTCCACAGGTGGATACTAAATACTGCTAGCTTTCAGCAGTACCTGGGATAGAGTCAGATGACAAGAAATGAAGTAATTCTGCAAGCTATCCCAGCAGTAATATTTTAGTGTTAATTTAAAAAGTCTATTTGTGAGACAATATTCTGTAGTCTGTCTTGAACCTGACCACAAGATCTATTCATCACAAATCTGCCTTGCTCTGAGTAAGTTTCTATGTTATAGTAATTCTCTTAGATGTAGTCAGGAATATAGCAAAGCTTAGCTTAGATATTTTCTTTATTTATTTGTGACTGTCCTGCACTGTTTTAAATATTTCCTGTGATTTTGAACTCTGATGTCACTGTACATATATACTTAGTATTGTCTTGTTCTTTTATTATGCATTATTAAATATATTTAAACCTTTCATTGTGGCTGATCTGTTTAAAGATACTTAAGTTCTCAGAGTACTTTCATATTTGTTTGGTGACACTGTGTGGGCCACTCCTAATAGCCTTACTCTTGGTCAAACTGCTATTTGTATTGATAGTAACATTACACAGTAAGATTGGACACCCTTTATTAAGGGCCTTAAAGTAGCTGATAAGGGGTTCTGGTGGCAGTGATAACTACCTTACAGTCTGGGCAGAAGGGGGCATAGCTAGTAATCCTGTGTCGGCCTTTTCCAGGTGTGCGTGTATGTAAAACAAATCGCCATGATTGTCTGAGTCAACTACTTGGGCAGGGACACAAATCACTGGTTGGACAGAGAGATAGTTGGTTGACTTGACTTGGAACCATGGCTAAGGTCTCAACTCTATAGTTGTACCAGTGGGGAGTCTTATTGGGGATCTGGAGAAAGAGGGAGAAACCATTTCCAGGCTGACTGTGGTCTCTGTGCGATCTTAAGGGAAATTGCACTTGATGCAGAGAGCTGCATCTGGAAATACTGCATGTATACCTATCATAATCTCAGTGTACGTTCCCCACTGGTGTCAGTGGTCAGTGGTGAGGATTGAGGGTCCTTGATTACTGTTCCACTGGTGTGGTGTCACACATGCTACTTAATTTTATTCTATAGTAAGGTCCTGCGGTATAGCTATTTGCTGTAAGAATATTACCAACCTTCATATTCCACTATATATGTTATGTAAGGCATAAAACACATTTGCATTTTCAGTAACTGACATGTTACAACTATCACAATCCCAGCACAAAACAAGGGGTTTTGTAACCTTAAAGTTGGGTGGTAGGCCCTGAGCAACATATCAACACTTCTGTAGGCTAAGCCCGGGCTGTGTGTCACTGTATACAGAAATGGTTGGTAGGATAGTGCCCAGTAATGCAACTTGCTATTACCATTAGATTGATTACTTAACCTTTGCAAAGGAGCATAACGTTATCAGATTGAAGTACCTGACAAAAAGTAGTATTTAAAGACAACGGCCACCCCACTTTTTGTCAGTAGCTGTGGATCTCCTTTGATATACCGTAGCTTTGTAGTGATATACTGCAGTGAATGCTGCTCACCTTGAATGCATGGGAAAGTACTGCTTCCAAATCTGCCTCTGGCACATTGGTATGTAAGGCAAACATTTTAGTAAAATCATGAATTTCTAAAACACATGCACAACAAAAGATCCTTTTTCCTTCATTAAATGCTCTGGCTGCCTCAAGAAACCATTATACTTTTCCCATTTTTAGATCTGTCAAAGTCAAGTAATAGTCAATAATCTGGAAAATCTTTCTGTAGTATCCAGCTAGTCTAAGGAAAGCTTACACCTCTCTCTTAATAGGTGATGACAGGTCTGTATTTTATTTACCTTTACCTTTTTTGGTTCAGTCTCATCACTCTTCTCCTATAAGATATCTTAGTTAGCCTTCACTACACCTAGCCTGTGTTCAAAATCTTTGCTGATTGTCGTACATATTCTAATGCAGCATGTACTTCAAGAAAGTGTGATTGACAGTCAAAGATTACAAAAGCTGTTGTTTCTTTAACAGTAGATGTAAGTGGTATCACTAATTTCCATTAGCCAAGTCTACTTTGCTAAATGTCTGGTGTTTCATGTGTTTTCGGTTATGTCCTGAATTCTGGACATGAGAATAACTATAAGACTTCAAAATATTATTCAGTTTCCTAATGTCATTGCAAAATCTGATATTCCCATGTAGGAAGAGATACTAACTCTGCCCAACATTTTTTGCATTATGTGAATTCAATCTCCTTTTCCATCGTAATCAAAATGTATTAATCTCTACTTGCCTTAAAATCAACCAGAATTGCATATGTTTGAATAACCACCCCTTCTTCACATAGGACTAAGTTCTCAATTCTGTTTTCAATTTAGCTCAAATGGGTTCACTTCCTGTCTTGTATCATCTTCAGCATATGAACTCTTTGAAGAATTTCTGCTTTCATAATCACCACAGTTCATTAATGTGGTTAACTTGCTCTACCTTTCATAGATTCATAGGCAAGTAACAAGCAATCAGCCTGCAGACCATGACAAGTCCAGCCAATAACTCATACTCATAAGTTCCCATCAGCATCAAGAAGGACAACACCAGAAAGATATGGGGAGAAATTGAGGCTGCCCATCTAGTTATCGTCATTTTCCTTGAAAGTGACAAGGGTGCACATTTGTTCCAGTTGAGAGGAATTAATTTGGATATGGATGTTTCACACCAATGCATTTTATTTTTGCATCTCTGTTTCCTGGCTATCTCATCTTATAGCTTTCTGCATTTATTCATTCCACCTAAACAAATTTCCCTTGCCATTTAGCCAGAAATGTGTTTTCCATAGCATGTAGTATTATAAACACCTGATCTTCTTGGTTAAATTCTGTATGTCAGGCATTCTTATTGTTAGGTTTGTTGTTGCATTTCCTGGGCACTTTCTATGAGTTCCTTTACTATGGACAACATTAGCTTTAAGCTATCCTGAAAACTAACATATTATTCTATTGCACTTTTAAATTGTGACTACTCCTGTTTACACATTTCCTTGTGAATAGCAAACAGCCCTCTCAGATGCCAGGCATATACAAGTTCAAATAGAAGACAATCCAGTCAATGCTTGAGACACATGTATGATTGTAACTACTAAACAGGATAACAACTGGTCTCAGTTTTTATCATCTGCAATGATAATTTTCCTCAGAATGGATTTTAATGTGTTATTAAGCCTTTCTACTAATTCATTAGTCTGTGGAAAGTAGAACAATGCCTTCTGCTGTTTTACTTTAAAGCACTAATATAACTGATGCAACATCCTTTATCTTAAGGGAATGCCTTGGTCAACAATTATCTTCTTTGTGATATACATTCTGCATGACAAAAAAATGTCATGTCCTTGTCAGTATTAATTTAACTTTCTATAAAGGCAAGTTGGAAATTTGATAGCATAACCCACTGTAACTACTCTGTATTGCTACCCATTGATGGATTTTACTAATGTACCTTCTATGTCTATAGCAGTTCATCCAAGTAGTACTGCTATTGTGGGCAGTGGGATCGAGGATCTTTTATATCCAGGATAGAGTAAAGGGTTTTGAAATACTGAAGATGCAAAAACCAAACGGCTGCAGGTACACTGAGGTGCCCAAAACACACAACAACAGCAAAAGTAAATTAAGGCACCAAAGTTACACACTGGAAATCAGTCACTGTACTTTATTGCAGAAGACAAACGGTAAGCGCTTTCACAACTTAATGTTGCTTCATCAGACCACATCACTACAACTGATGCTTGGTTAAATACTAGGACAATTAGTATGACATCACAATTTAAAGAGATATTACTCCACTAACATAAGAACATATATCGATATCCATAAGAAAAATGCATAAAATATATAGAAAGGTGTGTAGTTATACACAATAATATTTAAAAAGGGGGGAATGTCACCCCTGATGGTTATTAATATATATATATATATATATATATATATATATATATATATGTGTGTACATATACACACACATTTTGTGCACATATAACCATAATAGTACAATAAAAAATATATAAAAAACTCATATTTAGTGTTTAAGGCGCCTTGCCTTAAGGCAAGGAACTAATGAGGTGCAGCCATTCAAACCAGGATATCTATCTTCTTGCAATTTAGTGATCCATTGTTGTTCTAATTCTTCAGTGGGGTTTTCTACATCACCACCTCTGTTTGTCCTTACTATTTGTTGTAAGATTAAAAATTTAAAACAATGACTACTGTCTGTATTCAGGACATGATTAGCTAGAGCATTTGATTGTTTCTGGTTCCGTATGTCCCTTACATGTTCTAACAATCTTTCTTTAAAACTCCTATTTGTTTTGTCTACATAATAGGCATGGCATGCTTGGCAAAAACAAAAATAAACAACATCGACACTTTTACAATCATAGTAATTCTTCGTATAAAGTTTAAAACATTTCACAGGATGAATGTACTCATTTTTAGTGTAGACATGCTGACAAGCAGCACAATTCCTGCACGGGAAGGTGCCCTTTCTGTTTGAGAGATTTTTTCTAAAAGACTGATGTTCTCTATTACAGAGCTGCTGCTTTAAAGGCACCTTATTTCTAAAACTGAAGTTTGGGGTGTCACCAACTGTGGAAACCAGACCTGGTATTTCATGTAATAAGTGCCAATTCTTTTTAATAATTTCCGTATTCTTATTGATGTCACTTGCAAATCTAAACACCATTCTGAACTTATTTCTATCAATACTTGTATCATAAGGTATACTTGTATCAGCACTATAAGAGCTCATGTATGGTTTACATCTTGTAGATCTCAATTTCCATGCATCTGCTATCACTCTAGTGATTTCTGAGCTAAAATAGCCTGTTGTTTGAAATTCGTCTTGTAACTTATTAAAAGCAACTACTGCCTCTTCATCATTATTATGTAGGCATAGGGTTCTATAGACTTGTCCTTTGAGGACATTTCTAGGTATGTGTCTCGGGTGCATGCTTGACCTGTGAAGACAGGCATTAGTTCTTGTGGGTTTGTGATAAATACTGGTTCTTATCTGCTTTAAATCAGTAAGGGTGACACTCACATCCAAGAAATCAACACATGTATCAGAAAAAGTAAAAGTAAACTTCAAAAAGTCTGTAGTACTATGCAGGTAATCAGTGAAATTACTGATATTTTCACCATGCCCTTTCCACAAGACAAAAACATCATCCACGAAACGGACGTACCAGAGAATGTAGCCAAAAAATGGGTTAACATCTGACAAAACATATTGTTCTTCCCATCGTACTAGTGATAGATTGGTGTAGCTATTTGCACACGAAGTGCCCATAGCCACGCCAATCTTCTGTAGAAAAAATTGATCCTGAAAAGTTACAATGTTATTTTCAAGTATAATCTCCAATAGTGCACAGACTAGCATAATCTTAGTAGTCAGCTTCTTATTCATATCGAGGAATTCTCTTATTCTATCAATACCCCAAACATTTGGAATACTAGTAAAAAGAGATTCAATGTCCATGGTAAGGAATACAAATTCTTCATCATTATCAATGGTTTCCATTCTATTTTGCAACCGCTATAAAAACATTTTTGTGTCTCTAAGAACTGTATAACAACTATCAAAGAACTCATGTAAAATGCCTTCTACATAAATAGATAGAGGCTCAGTGCACCATCCTGCTCCTGATACGATGGGGTGTAAAGGAGGAACTGTGGGATGTTTATGGATTTTCGGGAGTCCATAAATCCTAGGAACTAGAGGTTTTTGTACTGAAAAATAATTGAATAAGGATTCATCAATTAATCCTGTAATCAGTAAATCAAACACTAAAAAAGACACTTTATCAGTGATAGCAATTACAGCTGTTTTTGTCAGCATTTGATAGGTACAAGTATCTAATAGCAAAACCTTCATCTGGTTAACATATAAATCTTTATCCATTAATACAATTTTACCACCTTTATCTGCTTGTTTAATAATAAGAGAATGTAAATCCTGCAATTCATGTAGAGCCCTATATTCTTCTGTATTTAAATTATGAAAGGTGCAGCCTTGCGTACCAGGAGTATAAGCTTCATTAAAAGCATTTTCACAGATATCTAAAAATCTTTGTATGCCTGAAGGGGTGGGGGGTACAAAAGTGCTAGGTTTCTTGTATATATTTACATTGACATTTTCATTATTACGAAACTTGCATTTTAATGATAAATTCCTACCAAGCAATTTCAAGTCTGTTAGCATTTCAGGTAAATCTGCCTTCTTGGCAGGTATAAAAGACAAACCCTTATTAAGCAAACTGTTTTGTTCATTAGTTAGAGTAAAGGAAGAAATGTTAACAATAAGATCAGGTTTTACATCCCCCTTTTCTTTGAAAAGTGTGCAGTTCTGTCCATTTGATTTTCCCTTGCTGTCTTTCCCATATTGGGATTGTTTTTGGCTCGAGCTCTGAAAGGAAGAGCTGCTTTCAAAGTGAATTCTCCCACTTTCAAATTCTCTAAAAAAACACTAGTATCTGTAGCATTTGCTTGTGAAGTGTCTATTGGAGTCTTACCTACAGTGTTTGCATTCCTTCGTTCTTCTGACTTCGAATTTTTATCCATATTCGATGTAGATGTATTCCCATTCACTATAGAAGCAAAGGATGCAACTTGGAGAGTAGGAACACTAGAATTTACATGTTCTTGGTCAGTTTGTTGCATTGCCATGCTTTCCCTCATCTCGGTAGCTTTAAAACAGGAAGTGGAAGCCTGTGTCTCAGTATTTAGTGTCCTGCTAGTTCCTCTGTTCACTGTAGCAGGATTATACAAAGGGGTTCTATTTATAGGGTCTCTTGGCCATGAGAAGACATTATTGTTTTTAAAGTCAGATTTGTCCCTATTTAATTTATTTAATTTCACATTTTGAAGCTTTTTCTCATAGGCACTAATGCTTTCATGCAACTGGCCCATTTTATTAAGGGTAATAGTAGCAGTAAAGGTTACAGATATCTGGTTTTCTAGTGTCACAATTTCAGTTTTCAGCTCAGTTTCAAGAGGTGTAAAAAACTCTATAAGAAGCTCCATATACTTGGAGCTAAAAGATAAATTCAATTATTGCCACTTACATAAGAGTTCAGGATATGTATTCCCATAGGTTGGCATATTTAAGATACGTAGACCTCGAGGTATTACTTTAGCTTCCAATGAAGCTTGTAGGTGTAGTCTTTGCCATTGTAGTTGTTTGTACTTATATAGAAGGTTTTCTAGCCCCCTATATTGTGCATGAAACTCAAGCGTTTTTTCCATCTCTGAACCAATATCCACTGTATTTGCCTGTACGTCAGCATTTAATAATGGATTCACTGGTACTTCAAGAAGCTTTAAAAATCGACGATGCTCATTAGATGATTCTTGGTTGGTATCCATGTCCATATTATATCCACGTGCAGTGTGTCCTTAGCCGAATAAAAAATAAGAACTGAAGATGCAAAAACCAAACGGCTGCAAGTACACTGAGGTGCCCAAAACACACAACAACAGCAAAGTAAATTAAGGCACCAAAGTTACACACTGGAAATCAGTCACTGTACTTTATTGCAGAAGACAAACGGTAAGCGCTTTCACAACTTAATGTTGCTTCATCAGACCACATCACTACAACTGATGCTTGGTTAAATACTAGGACAATTAGTATGACATCACCATTTAAAGAGATATTACTTCACTAACATAAGAACATATATCGATATCCATAAGAAAAATGCATAAAATATATAGAAAGGTGTGTATTTACACACAATAATATTTAAAAAAGGGGGAATGTCATCCCTGATGGTTATTAAAGTATATATATATATATATATATATATATATATATATATATATATATATGTGTGTGTGTGTGTGTGTACATATACACACACATTTTGTGCACATATAACCATAATAGTACAATAAAAAATATATAAAAAACTCATATTTAGTGTTTAAGGCGCATGGCCTTAAGGTAAGGAACTAATGAGGTGCAGCCATTCAAACCAGGATATCTATCTGCTTGTAATTTAGTGATCCATTGTTGTTCTAATTCTTCAGTATGGTTTTCTACATCACCACCTCTGTTTGTCCTTACTATTTGTTGTAAGATTAAAAATTTAAAACAATGACTACTGTCTGTATTCAGGACATGATTAGCTAGAGCATTTGATTGCTTCTGGTTCCGTACGTCCCTTATATGTTCTAACAGTCTTTCTTTCAAACTCCTATTTGTTTAGCCTACATAATAGGCATGGCATGCTTGGCAAAAACAAAAATAAACAACATCGACACTTTTACAATCATAGTAATTCTTCGTATAAAGTTTAAAACATTTCACAGGATGAATGTACTCATTTTTAGTGTAGACATGCTGACAAGCAGCACAATTCCTGCACGGGAAGGTGCCCTGTCTGTTTGAGAGATTTTTTCTAAAAGACTGATGTTCTCTATTACAGAGCTGCTGCTTTAAAGACACATTATTTCTAAAACTGAAGTTTGGGGTGTCACCAACTGTGGAAACCAGACCTGGTATTTCATGTAATAAGTGCAAATTCTTTTTAATAATTTCCGTATACTTATTGATGTCACTTGCAAATCTAAACACTATTCTAAACTTATTTCTATCAATACTTATAACATAAGGTATACTTGTATCAGCACTATAAGAGCTCATGTATGGTTTACATCTTGTAGATCTCAATTTCTATGCATCTGCTATCACTCTAGTGATTTCTGAGCTAAAATAGCATCTTGTTTGAAATTCGTCTTGTAACTTATTTAAAGCAACTACTGCCTCTTCATCATTATTATGTAGGCATAGGGTTCTATAGACTTGTCCTTTGAGGACATTTCTAGGTATGTGTCTCGGGTGCATTCTTGACCTGTGAAGACAGGCATTAGTTCTTGTGGGTTTGTGATAAATACTGGTTCTTATCTGCTTTAAATCAGTAAGGGTGACACTCACATCCAAGAAATCAACACATGTATCAGAAAAAGTAAAAGTAAACTTCAAAAAGTCTGTAGTACTATGTAGGTACCTTAAGGCAAGGCGCCTTAAACACTAAATATGAGTTTTATATATATTTTTTATTGTACTATTATGGTTATATGTGCACAAAATGTGTGTGTATATGTATATATATATATATATATATATATATATATATATATATATATATATATATATATATATATATTTTTTAATAACCATCAGGGATGACATTCCCCCTTTTTTAAATATTATTGTGTGTAAATACACACCTTTCTATATATTTTATGCATTTTTCTTATGGATATCGATATATGTTCTTATGTTAGTGGAGTAATACCTAGTATTTAACCAAGCATCAGTTGTAGTGATGTGGTCTGATGAAGCAACATTAAGTTGTGAAAGCGCTTACTGTTTGTCTTCTGCAATAAAGTACAGTGACTGATTTCCAGTGTGTAACTTTGGTACCTTAATTTACGTTTGCTGTTTTTGAAATACTGTAGAAGATTCACAAAGGTTCACTGCATTGTTCACTATGTCTGGACATTTAATATCTAGCTAATACCCTTGCCTTAGTTTTGCCTATTCCTAGATTGACCTAACATGTGACTATGGTCTTGCTTCAGCAAAGTAGTCTATATGGTTTTGGCACTAGTAACTAATGTAAAACTTATCCCATTTCTTTACTTACCTTATATAAGATGTTTCCTTTTAATGGTTCGCTGTGATGTTGTCAAAATGCACTGTGGTGGTGCTGTGGTAGCGTTGTCGCCGCTGCGGTAGCATTGTCGCCTCACAGTAAGACGCTGTCCGGTTCGATTCACAGCTAGAGCGTCTTCTGCGTGGAGACATGCGTGAATGGGTGTACCTTCATTGAAGGTTGTGCTTCAGGGCTGGTAACTCGGCACGTAAAAATCAACTACCAATCATTAGCGGACCGGAGTTTTGCTGTGGCGACCCCTAACCGGGAAAAGCTGAAAGACACAAATTGAGTTCATTTTATTTGAATCCAAATGATTATTGAACATGAACATGAAAGAGAGAGTGAATGAAGTCTATTGTTTTCAGTGAGATCATCGAATATCAGGATAAGCTACTTTTTACCCTTTCCTTGGTATTGCATAATTTCAGAGTTATTATATATAATTTAGCAGGGGTATGGAGTGCATTTGGGGGACCTGTCACCCTGCAAAAACTGTAAAAAATAGTCTGTGCCAATTTTTAGCTCTCCATCTTTCAATGTATTTTATATAGAAAGACAGATTTCTGGTTAAATTATTTTAGATGCAGCATCTAGAATCCCTTTTTATTCAAAATAAGGGCAAGCAATAATGGGAATATCATGTTCATTGTTTTTTTCTATAGACTTGATTGTATTATATCTTGCTCTACTTAAAATATTATTTTCCTATTTGACCCATTTAAAATGTATTAGACTTATCTGAAAGTCCATTAATTCCCATTTACTTTCTTCAGTAACCTGCCTCAACCTAGAAGGTATTCCTTCTTCACTTATACATACTGGCAGTGCATTCTCTTCTGTATCTTCTTCTCCAACGCATAGCTCAAGACAAAACTAACATTCTGCTTTACTTTTTCTGTTACCAGCATGGGCCTCTTGAATAATTTCTTATGTGTTATTCTCCCTCTAACGTAGTGGAAATGGATACCACTATCTCACTTTCTTTTACTTTCTTGTTTTCCCACCATTGCAAAATGTATGTCAGAATAAAAGTTATACTTTTTTTCTTGGTTCTCAGTGACCTAATACATTGATTCCATCTTCAATTGTATTATCTGGTCTACTAGCAGAAATAGGTTTAGAAATCTAGATTCTCCTGATTACTTTACTTTCTGTACTCACTTTGTTTTGAGGATCCTCACACAAGAGCTTTCCTCTTCTTTTTTATTATCTGTCTTTCTGCAGTAACATATCAAGTTAATTTCTGTGCATACATCTCTCTTGTACTGATTTTTACTTCAGGTTCTTTGTCAGTTCATCTTCAGTTTCTATAGCAACATCTCTTATTGGTTCTTAGGTTCATAGGTACGTAGTAGGCTAGCTACCCATGTGGACCATTTTAAGCCCAGAAAATTTGATAATAAAACCATGTACCATTTGTTTGTGAGGTAAACACCTTAACAATTATGCTAACCCCATTGGTATAATTTGGAATTGCTGCTTTTGTATCACTAGGGCTTGCTTCTGATAACAGACATGGTACTTTTTACTGTCTAACTATATCCAAATTCTGTCTCATAGTGTCATTTATGTGTCAGTTCCCTTCTCCTAGTGCTGACTTAATCTCAATGTGAGTGTTACTGCCTTGCTACTCTCTCATGTATTTCATATTGCTTTAAAAATGGGGACATTTTCCCTAATGGTATTAATAATGTACAATGGTAATATAGTGCTTAGGATACAAAGTAAACCAAATCCAACCTAACTTCAGGAAATGAATAGGGAATGGAATGAAAAATGAATGCACATGGGTTGAAACTGATGTCCACAGAGGCAAGGTGGGGAACAAATGGTGGGGGTGCCAGCAAGTGGGGGTATCAGAATGCCAGTGGTAAGTTGTCTGGAGACAACAGGGGTACCAAACTACCACCAGCTGTCATCGCAGCAAATGTAGGAAATCAGACAAAGACAAAAACTGAGACAGAAGGAAAATAGTGCAAGAGGTATTCAGCTTAAAGAATCTGGGATACGTGGTTGAGGAGGAGGAATGTCCAAATGAGTAGGTCAATGCTAGAATCAGAGGGCTACAGCCAACTAGGTTAGAATCTTGGAGGTAGTGTGTGACAAGAAAATGCCAAAAGCTGAAAAGTAAAGTGTACAAAGCAGTAATACAACCAGTACTCCTCTATGCTACGGACACCAGGGCAGTAAAGGCAGAGCAGTTGAGTAAGCTAGAGGTGATGGAGATAAAGTGCCTTTGAAGGGTGGTAAGATGCACAATGCAGGATAGATGAAGAAATAATGACATCAGAGGAGAAGTCAAAGTAGCTCCATTTGCACAAAATGTGAAGTAAACCAGAATATAGTAGTTTGGGAATGTGGAAGAAAGCAGGAGAGGATATAGTGAAAGAAAAAAAAAAGGCAAGAGGAAATGAGGATAGACTGTATGAGAGAAGACCTGCAACAGTCAGGCATGACTCTCATAGAAGGTAGGGGAGTGGCACTGAATCGACAGATGGAGAAAGAGAGAGAGAGAGAGAGAGAGAGAGAGGGGATGGCAAAAACTGAAGTGCCTTTCTGACACCAAGTAAAAAATGAGAAAAAGAGAGTTTATAAGGATGAGTGATGATGATGAGGCATTTCGTTTGCTATAGTCTTACTAGTGTTCATTTAGCTGACTATAACCTGGGTCTTCTTAGTTGCCACCACTGAAGATAATACTGTGCTCCCATCTTCCATTAATCTCCTTAACAGTGCTTACCCAGGAACTCTCTTGCCTTCTACTTCACATCATCCTGGGTATTGAACTAAAGGAAAATTACAACTAGGATGAAATAACTAAAATAACATGTGACTAGAATCTAATATGTTCAGCATCTCATTTTAATGCCGTATATATATATATCTTCCCTCATAAAGTTTCTATCACATTACTGATGCAACTGTCATTACTGTATGCCCCATAAAATTAATTTAGTTTCTAAATGATAACTTATTCACCACCTTTAGAGTGATGGCCTGATAAATAAAATGAATATTCTCTAGCTGTATCTCTATTTATCACTCTTGTCAATGTTTACGTTCATTGCTTGAGCAAATTGAACTTTCAACCCCACCCACTCACATGAAGAGGATGATTAGCAGCCATAAGCAATCCTATAGATGATAGATATGCTCCTTCCAATGTTCCAGAGGCTGCCTCAATTTCACCCGAGGTCTGGCATATAGGTATCTCTTCAATGTGTTCCACACCATGTCAGGTGTGGGTCTTTGGAATCAACTCCTCCAGCTTAAGATGTTTGAGTAAGTCTGAACCTAAAAGACATATTGATTAATGTAAAGCCTTTAGGAGATGAGCTATTTAGACACAGGCATATTCTGAAAGGAGTGGATGGAATTAATATCATATATTTGTACCACATCCTTTATGGGACTGGGATGAAGAGACTGTCTATCCTATTGTGCCATGCAAGAGTAATTTGTAGAAAATAATATGGATTCATGGCTACTCCCTCCAACATATAACTTTGAAACCCAAAATATTCAAAATCAAAAATTTAGATCGAATGAAAGTCTTGGTTTGTTTCTTTATCTATGCATCTCCTAAAACAGAAGGAGACAACTTCTAAAATAGTATCATACCTGAGATTTACCATCTTTTATTCTGAACCTCATAATATACAAAAGCAGATACAGAAATCATAGAACTTTATAGAGAGTGTTTATGACCTGCTACCCTCATTCCGCTGTAATGTACAGTATCTTATAAATTAGAAAACATGGACTGAGCTGCCAAAATGGCTATCAGTTACATCCTGTGCAAACAGTGAAACACAAATATGGTTAATTTATAACCAATTATATTTTACTTCTAATGCTCGTTTGGAGACAAATGTGTGCTCTACAGCAAGATTTTGCCTTATCACTGTTGATTTAATAGAAAGAACAGTACTAATCTTCATTGGACTATTAAATACATTTACAAACTAAAGACTAATGGAATTATCATCTTTGCAGGAACATGTCTTGATCAGCAGTTCTCTCCTTCACACTGGTTAACAGACTGCATGCTCACCTAAGCTAAAATTAAATTTATTACAGCTCTAAGAAACGAGGAAAAAAAGACAATACAACTAATTTCTGTGCAGGATATTACAGGTCCCATGGTGGGTCCACTCTGACAGAAATGTCAGTATTCAATCATTATGCCTGATATCCCACAAAATGTATTTACATCTTTATTGGCCTGAAACTAACATAGCTATACCAATCAAAGAACTTATAATTATACCCAGTTGTGTATGTAGAATCATAGTACCCCATAGGTGCAATAAATATAACCACCTTTTCAAATGGGAAATCTGGCAGAGATTTTGCAGGGACAACATTAAATCTCCTATAGAATAAAGAACTACAAAATCCTCCCTAAATGAATCACCAACCAAATGGTAGCAGTGTTAGCAGCACAACAGGTAACATACTTGCCTTTCTCTTAACTATGTGTGCGATCATGTGTGACTACAAGAATTGGACTGCTTTTAAAACCATATGGACCTACAAAGCTGATATAATTATTTTTTGCACTTGTTCTATCTCAGTGCTATTTAACACTTCTGTGAGGCTCTTATTGATTTGGTTTAATTTTTCACTGTTTTTCAGCTTGCACTTGTTAAAGAACTGATATCTATTTGTTACTGTACTGCTCTCAAGTTGTTTTAACAGTATTCTGATACTTCCTAACATTCTCTGATATTGCAAAAGCTATTCTGAGTTTGCCAAAGTTTTCCTGACTTTGCCAAAATATTTCTAACTTTTTCCAAAGTTTTCCTGTGTTTGGAGATGTTCTCCTACATTTGCACACTGTTTTTTTCTGCATCTGTGAAAATTTCTCAGGATTTGTGAATTTATCTTCAATGATTCCTGATAGTGCAGGAGTTCTAACTTTTGTTGTAAACCATTTGTTACTGCACTTGAGCTCCAAACTTGCTTGTTTTACATTAAGATTGTTTTTTTTGCACTCTGGTGTGACAGACAACTAGTTTCTTACAGTTTATGGCAGAATATTGTAAAGATAATATAAAATATTCAGACATCATACTGGAAAAGAAAGAGAACAACATCGACATTACAACCATGATTTATAAAAAGGATGTGCAAAAGAATAGATAAACACTTAAAAAAGTATGCATGCACCACACATATTTAAAGGTATAGTCAAGAGGCAATTACTAAGGGAAAGCCATTTCAATACAGATGATATGCAGTGTCTTAGATGGATACGATGGTGGAAGAGTTTAAAGAATGAGGCTATGATGATATTTTTTTGCAGCAAGTAAAAAAAGAGGTTGAGAGTACTAGACAAGATAAAGCTAAGCCGTATTTTTCAGCTGAACATAGAGGTGCAGTGTTCCTATTTACTCAGAGAAACTTGAGTATATAAGATATGTTACTAAATAAAATAGAAGATTGGATGGGATTATAGATATAATAATAAAAAAGTTGGGGTATTTTAGGAACCATGCCTGAAGTCAAGAGAATTATACGAGATAGTCCACACTTTGCATATCGAAAGTGCCCAAGTCTTTAACGTCATTTATGTTAAACGTCATTTATGTTATAAAGATATGAAACATCATTTAGTAGAAGATAAGAGTAATAAGAAGGGCACATTTCCCTGTTTTGGTTGTACATACTGTAAGGATGTTGAGAAGGTTTGTAATTGTATACATCCTTTGACCGGGACGAAATTTATGTTTAACTATTATGCTACATGTAATACTTCTAATATTGTTTATTTGGCAAATTGTGTAAAATGTCCTACCTTTTATACAGGGAACTGTACTAGAAGACATAATGATATAATTATAGAACATAAATCGGAGATATGAAGAAAAGTAAATAGTAATACTCTAGCTAAATATATATGGGAAGAAGGTAGTGAACATAGTTTCATTTTAGAGTAATGAACATTAAGTTTAAAAATAAAAGAAGTAGTGATATAAATAATGCCCTAGAGATGTATGAATATGAATGGATTACACAGTTAGAAGTGGATGTGAACCTGGTTTGAACACAGCTGTTAGTATCAAACCTATATTCAAAAAGAAGTAAATTATTATAAAATAATTATATATATATATATAGCCTTTATGTTTTTTTTGTGCTGAACTTTTTTTATATATTTAAGATTGATTTCTTTATATGTTTAAGGATGATTTCCATATTAATTAGCTGGTTAATTGAATGTGTTTCCTGATTTGGCTGTACCATGTCTAAACTATTTAAATGGAAACTTGTGTTTTAATTTATTAAGTACACACTGAAGAAGGGCATTAGCCTGAAAGTGTTGTGGCATTTTGAATAAAACTGTTTGCTGCTAAATAGCTCAACGTGTCCAATATCTGGAGGTTTTTTTTTTTTTTTTTACTTGTTGGTTTGGATATCTTACCTCCAAAATTGTTAACCTTAGTGTTGCTCCTATTTGCTGATTTAACAATCATGGAATCCCCAAACAATGTTGGCATCCTAAAACAGACCTAAAAATAACAGATGACTGGTACCAAAACCATGGTCTGAGACTAAATGCAAAAAAATGCTTAATACTAGCCTTTGGTAAATCAGATATCCCTGCAAATTGTAATATTGATAACACACCTCTAAAAGTAGACCCAGTAGTGAGGGACCTAGGAACACAGATAGACAGTAACCTAAACTTTGACCAGCAGGTAACTACAGTAGTGAGGAAAATCTTCTGTGTGACTGAACCTGTAAGTAAAGGAATGACATCAAGATCAAAGGAAGTCATATTGCCATTGTACTCAGCCCTCATCAGGCCCATGTTTGAGTTCAGTGCTCCCTTCTGCATGTACCTAACCAGGCACTTGCACCAAATGGAGCAGCCTCAAAGGTTTCTCACTAAAAAAAATCAAGGTGTAAGACACATGTCATACAGACTGACGAAAGGCCCTATCCCCTGACTCCATCTCATATCGTTTATGAGGTGGCTTATGCCTGACCTACAAGGCATTCTTTGATCCAGCCCTGATGAAAATGTGACATAGTCACAAGAAAAATCTTACAAGGGTTATACATTCCATGGACTTGAACCTTATTTGTGACTCTAACAGAACTTGTTGAAGAGAGATTTGTATCCCAAAGGCTACCTCGTCTATGAAATAAATTTCCCATTTTCATAAAACAAAGCTTGTGCCTCACTTTCTTCAAAAATAATTTGGATAAATGGATGGGGAAGTGTAAATTCACTCTTGGGGTACTGCCCATGTCCCTTATGGACAGAGGCAGTCTGAAAAATGACTCATGGATCCAACTCCCAAAGATGCACTACCTAATACTACTCCATCCCATATCTGGGGAATTAAGATATAATATTGTCATATATTGGGTACGATTGTCTCGGCTTCTAAAGTTTCTTGTGCCATTAGCCTAGTAATCACCTATGAACCTCTAACCACAGAACAGCACTATGCTATTTATAGATTATATGCAGTCCAGATTAGTTTTCTCTTCCTTCACATCATGGAAAGTGTTCTTATATTTCCTCCTCTGGAAGATCTCTACTCTTACTTACAAGTGCTTAAGGATTACTCCCCCTGTTTTATGCTCGCCTCCTTCTTCTTGCACATTAGAGGTCAATTACTTGCCTTCTCTGAGATGAATAATGAAAGAGAAGCATGCTAAATAGTTAGTTGCCCTTCCATAAACAAAGCTACTTTTCTCTAGTCTGCCCAACAGGATTGCTTCATACTCCATGAGTTGAATCAGTACTAAAAAAGGATGCAGAACTTAAACTAATCTGTTCTACCCTCAGTAGATCTGTTACACGCAGAAGAGCTAAGGGCTTTAATATTCAGTCCCTCATCTGGGCAGGTTAGTTCTTGTTGCCTTAACTTTAGTAGTCAAGAAGAAAGGACACTAATCTCAGTTATTCCCATATGCCACAATAACTATAACCAATAAATGGTTAAGTACTCTGTGCATAAATATTCATTATATAATTACTTAATGGTCAGCACCCACCCTCATCAGTTCACTTATTTTTCATGACTGCACAGTCCTTGACACTTTTGTGAGTTAATTCTTGCTACAAACATAGCTCTCATTAACCTAGAAAAATAACATACAGTAGTGGGAAGATATTAAGCCTCTTCTCTGTGCATCTGTGTCTCCCAACATATTTTAGTGAAATATTTGCCATAAAGATACAAGCTTCCAGTTCAAAAGTTTGAGCTACCTTTTAAGCTATTCTTTTGTATTTTTGGTCATCATGCCAAATATACTATTAACTAATATCTTTGTTACCTCTCTTAAGGCTTCAACTTATTTATGTCTGACCAAAAGTAATTACTAAATAACTGTACACATGTTCTGGAAACTACCCCACCACATATCTCGAATCTTGGCTGAAAAATTCTAGATAAAGAACAGTTGCGTGTTTTAACTCTGCCATAAATAATTAGATAAATCAAATCACCACCCTGCCTCACCTCAGTAATGAGTGCTAACCCTAACCCTTACCCTGCCCCTGCTCCATCCCTAATGATACCTTACAAAATGCTTCCTGTAACACTGCCACTATTCAGACAAATTGGAGGCTAGTGTTATGGGGTAGTTTAGGGTAAAGCTCAGGAATCCTTTTTCAATGTTTCACTCATTTGATGTAGATGTAATTCTGCATCATGTTTGGTCAGTCTCATTTTTGACTGTTTATTTTGTGTGACATTAAGTAAGTTTGATCATACATAACAAAATCCTCTAACACACACACACACACACACACACACACACACACACACACACACACACACACACACACACACACACATGACTCTACTTAAAATAATCTAAACTCAAAAATAAATAAACATAAAATATCAACAAAATGTAACCACATCCAAAAACAATGTTTTTGCAGGTGGGCAAGTCCCACTGCACCTCCACACCCTCAGCTAGTTATATATACCAACTATAAAATCACATAGCCATGGGGAAAGGGCTTAAATCTTTCCTGAGCATGTGTATACCCCAAATAATACTCCTCAAGGGAAGATATCATATCTTCTTCCACAACCCAAAAGACTACTCATTATTTCTCCTCACGCTAGCCCTGTCCACAATTCAAATGGTAAACAAGAAAATTATGATAAATGGAAAATAGGAAAATCTAAAGAAAACAACAACAAGAGGTTCATCATATATAACAAATGATTCTATTATTCATCTTCCTTGTATCTAGTGAGATTTGTAGCTATAAATGTGTACTTCAGATTACATCCAGATACAAACATCCCACTTCACTCCATTCTTTGCTTTATTTTCCAGGAAAAAAATAATTTTATTGTTTGAAATGGCACTTTGATCTGCACTAACAACAACCTCCAAAAATGAGTTTTTTCTGTCTGTTAGTCTGAAGGGCTTTTGTAGAGGAACATAAAGGCATTAAACTGCACATTATTTTATTTTTTTTTAGTACACAGCCCATACTCGGCAGAAGATCATGGTTGTGGACCACTTGTCATGCTTTAGTAAGATCTTTAAGCTTTTCATGCATTTTTGTAATTATCTTCAGCATGAAAAGAATACCTTATGGAAAATGTTCCTAATTGCCCTCAGAAGACCAAGACCAGAACTCTTATATGCTCCAACTGTTCTCTGACCATCTGAGAGTACTCATTACATGCAGAAATGCTTGCATCTTTATATAGCAGGGGAACAGTACCCAATGTAGTCTTACAACTTCTTCCTCTTGATGAGAAGGCACAAAACATACTATGATAGAGAAACATTCAAGGTGTGTAGCATTTACCTGTTTCTTTTGCATTTGTTCCAAATTATTATGCAAAAACATGTCTGGGAGCTAGTTCTTTAGGAAATTATCCATGTCCTCCCCAGCTGGCCTCACGTCGTATTTGTCCACTTGCTCCCTAAACTGCTGTGCATTCCTAGCATTCGCAACACTGCTACAGCTTCCTTTACTATACAAAAATCCAACTCTGTGAAACCTAAATATACCAAGAGTTTATGCTGCCCTGAACAACCAAGCACTATTATATCCCTAAATTGCTGTGCATTCTCAATGTTGGCGACACTGCTACAGCTCCTTTTACTGCACAACAATCCAAATCTGTGAAGGGTAAATGTTATCAGGAGGTTATGCTGCCCTGAAGAACCAAAACTGTTATATCCCTAAATTGCTGTGCATTCTCAGTGTTCATGACATTACTACAGCTCTTTTTACCGCACAAAAATTCAACTCTGTGAAACCTAAAAGTTATTGGGAGTTTATACTGCCCTGAAGAACCAAACACTATTACATGTATGTTACCACATAAAGGTTATTTTAAAAGCTGTATTTTATGATAATCTTTAACTTGCCAAATACAAATACTTGAGCCAGCAGTAGGGATTTTTTACTCTAGTTCCTCCTCCAGTATTATTATAGTAGCTTGTAGATGGTACTGAATTATAGTTTTTTTCCTCTAGTCTCTATAGTAATTTGATTGATCACAAATGTCTTTTGAATGTTACAGCTTTTCTGTAGACTCCCTTCCCAACTTAACTACATCTTGTTTCACTTTTTCCATAATTCTGTTTAACCATAGCCCCCGTACTATATACATTTATTTAGGTTCCCAGCTGCCCATACCAAGGCAGTCTCAATAATATCTACAATAACAAGTGTTATAGCTTAATGGATAAATTAATTTATTACTAAGCCGACAATAGTTCAGAGCAATTGTTTGTTTTTACTTGCACATACCTGGAATTTGGCTCTTCCCATTCCGTTTGCCCTTCACTACACTCGGGCTAACTCTGCTCACCTACCCTACTCCCATTCCCACACACCCCCAGACTCCTCACCTGTATGCATAACTAGCCACTCCCCTAAGCATCACTCTTACACCAACCTCATTTGTATATAGCCACTCTACTTCTCACTCTCTTCAATCCATGTCACCCTCTATCTTCACTCCACATCACCTCACTCACAAAATACCCAAATTGTACAATCTTTTCAGACTAATACCCCCAACCTAATCCCCCCACTCTAACCACAACCTACATAAAGTATAGCCACACCTAAATCCCTACTCACGTTTGTAAAGATACCTACTAAAAATTTGCAACAATACATCAGGGAAAAATGTGGCCCCTAACCTTTACATTTATAACAAGGCTCACCATCACCTCACAGTTAACCTCCTACCACTACACTAGCAATTCAAAATTTCAGAATAAATCCCTTATCTGCCCAACCCATTTACAAGACAATCCAGCCTTTTCAATAATATCTTCTTCTATCTACAACATCTCAGATCTTGACATTGCCACATTCAAAGTAGCCCCACACCAACTAAACAACCACATTTCCTCAAAATATAACATATCTATAATCAAATGCCTAAAAACTATAATCCAAATAGCACCCTGAATCATACTCAGTGGAGATGTGTACCCGAACTCTGGCATTACAAACAATAGTAACCCCCCACTACCAAACAAATAACATTCTAACCTCCCCCAGAAAATCAACAGATTTCCTTATGCTCAACATAAACATTAGAAGCATACTGAACAAAATCCCAATGCTACATGATACCTTGGCCCTTTACTCCCCCGACATACTCCTTCTCACAGAGACCTGACTAAAACCACTAAACAATAATAATGACTTTGTTCCATCTGTTTACAATGTTCTTAGACAAGACAGAATATCCAAAAGAGGTGGAGTCATTGCTCTCTTCTTCATGAGCAACCTGACTATTGAAATGTCAGTCAATGAACAATCCAAGATCAATAATGCAGAAACTATGTTCACTAAGCTGAAAATCAACTAAAAAAACACTTACATATAATCGGTACCTATACATCCCCCAGCAATAACATTAATACAGTAGAATCCATTCTAGACTAGGCATCCCAAAAATGTCATCATGAAACAATTATACTAGGTGACGTTAATATCAACTGGTCCTACTCTAACTCTCTCCACCCCACTAACCACATTAACCTACATGGTTTCACTCAACTAATCAAAATCACAACACAGGTAGATAAAGCATTAAAAAAGGAGTCCATCCTAGACTGGATCTTTACTAAAAGACCATCTCAATTCTACCTCTCAGGCTCCCTCTCAGACACTCTCAAGTGACCACTTTCCCACCTTTATAATTAGACACCAAGTTAATCCATTAAAATCCTCCACCCTCCAACAAATTTGGTACACAAAGAATTTCAAAATCTATGATGTCATATCTGCACTTAATCAATGCAGCTGGAGACCACTCTCATCTCTCCTCCTGGAAAGTGCCATAGACTACTTCAATAACACTTCTCTAAACATTCTAAATCATCTTTCCCCTATCAGAACTGTCAGAACTAAATCCAACTATGCCCCCGGCTGACCAGAGATACCTGTCTACTGCTAAAACAAAGAGATAAAGCATTGGACTTGTGGCATCAAAATAGAACTCAAACTAATAGACAGGCATACCAGGAACTAAGGAGCAAACCAAGAAACAATTAGGACAGACAAAAGGAACCAGTATATAAGCATTCAAACGAAACACAAAAATAACCCACAAAAATTCTGGACTGCCATTAATAAAATTCTACAACCAAGAAAGACCAGAACTCCTCCCCCTAATATTGACACCACCACCAATAATATTGCCACCCAATTCAATGAACACTTCACCAAATCCTTCCTAGCCCTCACCAATAATAGTTCTCCCATTTCATATCCAAACCTATCTTCCATACCAGTAGACCAAAACCTCTTCTCCTTACAGCCGGTCCCAAGTATCACAATTTATAAATACATGCATAGGCTTAAATTCACAACCCTGACCACAGACAAATTGCCTGCAAAATATCTAAAGATTTCAGGCAAAACCATCTGTTATTCAGTCATCATGTTCATTAACCACTGTTTATCAGAACATCATGTTCCTTTTCTGTGGAAAATTTTGCATATAGTACCACTCCACAAAGGGCGTAAGTCTGTGGAACTATCTAATTACTGTCCAATTGCTAATTCTATTTTAATCTAAAATCCTCGAAAAATGTATACATTCTCAAATAATGCACTATCTCCTCACTAATAAACTGCTAACCTACACCCAGCATGGATTCTGACCCAATCATAGTACTACCACACCCCTTATTAGCTTTACCAGCACAGTAAACTAGCATTGAAACAATGGTAACCTAGTTTCCACTGTATTCCTAGATCTCTCCAAAGCCTTCAATACTGTCTCGCATCGCAAACTCCATTCAGCTATCTCCAATCTTAATCTCAGCCAATCCACACTAGTGTGACTTCAAGACTATCTAACAAACTGCCAACAAGCAGTAAAATGGCAAAACTCCTTATCTCCCCTCCTACCTGTCACTCTAGGGGTCCCAGAAGGATCCATTCTTAGACCTCTTCGTTTTAACATATTCACTAACCGACTCCAGAAAGCTACCTGGCACACCACTCCAGTCCAGTACACTTATGACTCTACTCTAATCTGCTCTGCCCCATCACTCCCTCAACTCCAGGAATTTACACAAGAGTCCTTTACCACTGTTGAAACCTGGTTGGCCAACTCTCAACTAATACTTAACCCCAATAAAATACAGCTAATAATATTCTATCCCACTACAGCCTTAGACCCCATACCAACATTCACAATATTCGCAGCTAATAAAACCCCTTTCACACCTGTCCAACACAAAAAATTTCCACCTCCACCAGGATAGGTAAACTTAACCAAAAAGAAAGTATACTGAACTGGATACTAATCAAAAGCCACCCCCAAATGTATACATCGGGGACCATCCCTGATGACCTCAGTGATCATTTTCTTACCTTTATTTGTAAACACAAAACCTATAATTTCCATTAGCCTACCTATGGAACAGTAAGAAATAATAAAAGCTTTAATCCTAGCAAGTTTCAGTATGAACTTAAGTCATGCAATTGGTCTGCCCTAAAACACTTGCCCCTAGACAAAGCTGCCGCCTACTTTAACAACAAATTCCTTACCATCCTCGATTCTCATGCTCCCACTCGCTCCACTAGGGTAAAAACAAATGTTGCCCCATGGCTTTTTAAAGAAACCAAACCAAAAATCATTGTCAGAAATAAGGCATAGGCAACATGGCATGCTGCAAAAGCCCCACTAGATCAAATTACATTTCAGCAAATAAGGAATGAGACAAAAAGTTCCATTTGTCTAGATAAAAAAAAAAACTACTATTCCATCTCCAGCAAGGAAACCAAATTAACCCTCAAAAATTCTGGGCAGGTATAAATAAACTACTGCACCCAGGTCAAACCACCACTCCACCTCCCTCAGCCTCTACTGATAAACTACCAGAGGATGTCACTAACACTGTTAATAGTTTCTTTACCGAAACTATCCAAGCCCAAGCTAACCAATTACCCCTGAACTCCTCTAATGTACAGGATACCATTCCCAGTACCCAGCCCTCTTTTATCTTACAACCACTCTCTACATCTTTCATTCATACACGAATCACAAAATTAAAACCTACTACCCTAGCTGCTGACATCTTTCATTCATACACTAATCAAAAAATTAAAACCTACTACCCTAGCTGCTGACCTTCTCCCTACTGAATATTTGCAAAAAGCTGCAGATACTATAGCATACCCCATTTCCATTCTAATTAATCGGTCCATATATCAGAAGCTACAGTCCCCTCTATCTGGAAAATATCTCGTGTCATACCCCTCCATAAAGGTGTTGGCTCTACAGAATGATCTAATTATGGACCCATAGCCATCCTGTCACCTCTGGCAGAAATTATGGAAAAGTGCATCCATAAGCAACTTCTGTACTTTCTAATCCAAAACAACCTACTGGCTATTTCTCAGCATGGCCTCAGGCCACATCATAGTACAGCCCTCCAGGCCTTCTCTAATGATATAAACTATAACAGGAACAACAACAAATTATCCTCAGCTTTTTTTTTTTAGATCTCTCTAAGGCTTTTGATATGGTTAACCACCATCTACTCATCCACACCCTGGCAACAAAGTCTCTAGTCAATCACTGTCTCCAATGGTTTGAATCCTATCTGTACAATAGACAACAAGCCGTCCTATGGCAGAACAAACTATCACACCTCCTACCCAACACCTCAGCTGTCCCCAGGGGTCTATTCTGGGACCACTTCTGTTTTCCGTTTTTATTAATGACCTCCACACTGTCATCCCAAAAGCTAACTGTATTCAATATGTGGATGACTCCACATTGATCTGCACTGACACCTCACAAACAGAGCTGCAGACAATTACTCAGAGTACTTTTAACTTAGTTGAAAATTGACTTGCTGATCACGGTCTGATTTTAAATCCCAACAAAACAAAGCTCCTAATTTTCTCCCCAAACCAAAGATCACCAGCGTTACCTCTCTCCATTAAGTCTAATAATGGTACCATAATCTCCCCAGTTGCCCACACAAAACTCCTAGGAATTATTGTAGACAGCAATCTTAAATTTGATGTGCAGATCAACAAAACTATCAAAACCATTAATAAAAAACTGGGCTCACTATATAGGTTAAAGCCATTCCTAACCCAACCTGCTAGGACTGCCATTGCCCGCTCCCATCTACTCTCTACCATCTTCTATGCTTCCCCTTTACTCGCCAACCTAAATAAAACTGAACTTAACAAACTCTCTAGCTGCTATAATAACATAGCTAGATTTCCCACTGGCCTTCCCTATAGAACGCATCACTGTATAAACCTAAAACATTTTGGATGGCTAGAGCTACCCAGGCAGATTCAGTTTAACCAACTTATTGTGGCTCATAAAGTACTTAATCAATCTGAAAATACACCTTCACTGAAAAACATCATCTAGCCCCACTCCAACCTCAGACCACTTCGTTCATCTAATGGAGTGGTAGTACAAACTATCAAATCCAACAATTCAGCTGGAGACTCCCTGTTCACCAACTCTGTTGGCAAAACATGGAACTCACTACCTGCCACCCTATCTCAATTCAAGAAAACTCTAAAGCAGTATTTCAAAAATCAGTGGTTATGTCCTTGCTCCAAACCTGACTAAATATTTAGTCTTACTAGTGTACCAATACTATTTTTGTAAATGGAACGCAACTGTGCTTTGTTAAACCAGATTAGAAGTTTGTGAGATTATATAACTTATACTCCTCAACTGACTCTGTAAATTGTGTTTTATTTGTACCATGTTAAGATTGCTTTTGTTTAATTTGTACTTTGTTAAGATTGCTTATATAACTACCATTGGAGCTTTTCTCCCCGGGCCTCTGCTGAAAATGGACATGTATCCAGTCGGACTATCCCGGTCAACAAATGTAAAATAAAATAAATAAAATAAACTTCTAAGGGTTATCATAGATCACAACATGAAATTCGATATGCACACTGCACAGACAATAAAGGAAGTCCATAAAAAACTTGGAACCCTATGCAGATACAAAAATTACCTCACAAATGACAATAAAGCCAGCGCAAGAACCTACCTACTATCCACACTCCTTTATGCCTCCATCATACTCATCAACCTAAGCAAAGCAGACTTTAACAAACTAAACACCTGCTACAGTAAAACAGCTAGGTTTGCTACTGACTCACCTTCAGGACACATCACTGCATAGCAATCAAGCAACTATCCTGGCTAGAATTACCCAACCTGCTCACATGTAACCAGCTTACAGTAGCCAACCAAATTCTATATTATCCTGATAGAGTTCTTGCTCCTCAAGGTTTAAATATCTGCTCTAACAAATGCCTATTAAGATCCACCAATAAAGCACTGGCTGACATAGGCAAAAGCAACAATAGCTTTGGGGACTAATTGTTTTCCATTTCTGTTGCAAAAACATGGAATACCATCCCCATAGATATTAGAACAACTGAATACAAAAATAGTTTCAAAAATCTCCTCCGGTCCCATTTACATAGTTCTTGGTTATGTAATTGTTCTAACCCTGGGTAGCTTCACTTAATTAGATCATATTGTACTTTAACCTTTTATGAAAGCTTGCAACAATTCCTTTCTATACTCTTAATCAATGTGTGTTTACTGTACTAGCCACTGATGAATGTAACCAAATGACTGAACAAACTGTCCTTTCAACTGTATTGTTTATTGTAACACACTGTGCTCCTTTTAGCATATTTATTTTTTGCTCCTTTCCTGGCCTTGAATCTGTACCTTATTAACTTTTTGATTCTGTACTGTACTTTATTAACATGTCTATTGTATTTACTATATTTGCTGTACTAATCTTTGTGAAGCTTTTCTCCCTGGGCCTCCGCTGAAAATGGGATCCATGCCCAGTCGGACTTTCCTGGCAAACAAATGTTAAATGAATAAATAAATAAATGCATGTCAGAGGACATAACAAAGCAAAAACCTTGAAAAACTCCAAAATGAAGCTAGAAACAAAGTCCCAGAGACCACCAGTAAAAACCACAGGAAGCTTTATTGTATAAAACTTATATTGAGTCCGTTCATCGAGTGTAACCATGACTTCATCAGAATGCAAAAAAATCAATACATTGCTCACATTTAACTACTTCCTCTCCCTGGCACATTATTATTCAAGAATAATCAAAGCCTCCAATTGCAAAGACATTTGTATCAAGTATAAGTCCACAAAATAAGTTTGTTAATGAAACATACACTTAAAAAAAGAAAAGAAAGACAGACTTTACATAACCCAGAAAAAATGTTACACATCATATAAATGTAACCTTAAAACACTAGCCAGTTTCAGAAAGGCTATCACTAATTGAAATCCATTTTTACAACTGACAGTAATGACTTCTGATTGTTAAACATTGTAGTGAACAGCTTATCTGAAAGGAGTGCAGCACTGCTGTCTCTTCAGTCTACAGCAAATGCTAATGAGGTATTCTTTGGATTAACAGATGGTAATTAGCCATAAATTATATATATATATATATATATATATATATATATATATATATATATATATATATCTATATATAGTTATATACTTCCCCTAGAAATGCCTGTGCTTTACAAAGCTAAGTAGTTCATTTAACAAATAAACTGCATAAATCCATGCAGACAGCTTTGGTAATTAACTCCGACAAGAGCTTACATTCACCCATTACTTTTAACGGGTGTGATTGTGTAATAGGTAAGTCTTGGGAAGTTTAGTGGATAGATAGTGTCAGGGGGTGTAAATATGTCTATATGTGTGTCTGCATGTGTGATTATATGCAGAGGTATAAGTAGTGTCTGGTAAGTGTGCATATTTGTGTGTGTGTGTGTGTGTGTGTGTGTGTGTGTGTGTGTGTGTGTGTGTGTGTGTGTGTGTGTGTGTGTGTGTGTGTGTGTGTGGTTTTGTATATATGAGGGCGTGTGTGTGTGTAGCAATAGATGAATGGTGAGTGCATCCATGAATATGACTGGGTGAGGAGGGAGTCATGATCAATGTATTGTGAGCCTGAGTGGTTGTGGGTTTGTGTGCGCATGTGTGTGTGAGTGTGTGCGTGTGTGCGTGTGTGTGTGTGTGTGTGTGTGTGTGTGTGTGTGTGTGTGTGTGTGTGTGTGTGTGTGTGTGTGTGTGTGTGTGTGTGTTTGTGTGTGTGCCTTTATGAATATGTCTGTATGTGTGATTCAAAGATTTAAAGAAACTTTATTATCATTTAGGACCACATAAGTGCAGCCTAAATGAAATTACAAATGTCAGCTCATGAGAGAAATGTAGTGCAAATAATATATAGATATCAGAGAATAACATAAGAAAGAAAATACAAACACGTATGATGTGCAAGAGGTAGTTCACATTACATAAACACACTCAATGCGCATTATCCAATGATAAATTAATAAAAAATACCCACCATCAACCCCTTTTTAAGATAGACACTAGTGAATAGCAAACTGTTCCTGAATCTGGTAATCCTACAGCAGAAGCGGCAGTACCTCCTTCCAGACGCAAGTTGTAAGAACCAGTTATGGGGCAGATGGGTCAAATCAGTTAGTATTTTGTATGTTCTTTTTCTTGCTCTTGTAAAGAAAGTCTCCTGAATAGAAAGGGAGGTTTGTGCCCAAGATTTTCTCAGCCACCCTCACCACCCGCTGTAATTTCTTCTCAGCAGCCGTGCAGTTGCTGAACCATGCTATGAAGTTGCTAGTGAGGATGCTCTCAATAGCTCCCCTGTAAAAAATGGTCAGAGCAGACAGTGGAAACCTGGCTTTTTTAAACTTTCTCAGGAGGGGAAGCCTCTGTTGAGCCTTCTTAACTATATGGTTGAAATTAACAGTCCAGGAGAGGTCATCTGAGATGTGAAGGCCCAGGAACTTTGTTGTTTTGACTTTCTCTACTACCTCCCCTTTGATAGCAAATGGTTGGTGAACTGTTGGCTTTCTCCTGAAGTCCATAATTATTTATTTGGTCTTATTAACATTCAAGTCCAGATTGTTTCTGTCACACCATGCAATCAAAGCGGATGTTGAGGGTGGCTGGAATATCTAAATCACAACTTCCTTGTGCTGCCAAGATTTTGAAATTGTCTTACCCTTACAATATTGCAATATTGGGGAAGGACAGTAGACACCAGGGACATATATCCATATCTATCTATCTATCTATATATATATATATATATATATATATATATATATATATATATATATATATATATATATATATATATATATATACATATATATATATATTTATTTATACATACTGTATATCTATAGATAGATATAGATATCCATGAGTCTATATCAGATGTTTGAGGTCTCAAAACTTTAAATATTTCAAAAACAGACAAAGTTGACAGATCCCTGTAGGGAAGGCAGTCTTCAACCTGCAGTTCAAACTTCTGCTTAGCCTCATCCCAGTCTAATGATTTTTGCTTCCCTAGTCATTTGCTCCCATTACCTTCAGGTAAAATAGTGTCTGCATGAACACAGCCAGCCTCTGTGCTAGCTCTAGGTCTTGCTATGTCAGACATATGTGAGCCATGCATGGCAGAGGTGGCAGTTCATCATTGTTGTACCCAACCATGAGAACTGTTTCTGCCAAGAGTTGCACTGGCATGTCCACACCCACAGTCAGATGCAGTGCTGCTACCTTAATGTGACTGATGTCTGCCGGATTATCTCCCCTCAAGAGGACACCCAAGACCTCAACCCCATGGCCTGCCATGTCTGGGTGTGGACAGCTCAACCACTGATGGAGCAGGGGAAGCATTCCCACTATGGGAGCATAATAAGGCATGACCACATAAGCTAACAGCAGATGATTTGTCTGGCCTACACCCATGAGGATGCCATTCCCATCCTAGCAGATGTTCCGTCACAGACACTGTCTATTCCAAAGTGTCATTCATCCAATCTATTGAATCAACAACATGATGGAGGCAGTCACACGTCAGCCTGTGCCACATCTACAAACCTAAGCATTTCTCTGGAGGACCCATGGGAACATGCCTGTGCCTCCATAATAAACATACATTGAATGGCATGGGAAGACACACCTAGATCAACTGGAGGATGGAAAGCAGACTGCCTCTGAGCATCCCTAACAACCCTCCTGCATGGCACATCACTTACACATTGGCTATGGCCAGAATCAACAGGCATTAAAGCCACAGTAACCACACTTCTCTGATGAATTATCTCACTCTTCACCTGTCCAATATCTGAGTGCTCAATGGAATGGATAGGCGTAGGCCTACTGGCTGTGTCCAATCGAATTACATGGAATGGCTGGTTGATGTCAACCTCAGTGTCAGATTCAACCTCTGCATCCCCTGACTGTGTCTCTGTTTGGCCAACATTATCATTAGATTCTGCTGATACTCCTTTTTTCAGGTGGTAGAAGTCCTACACTTCCACTGTCAGGAATACATGTGATTATAAACAACAAATACATTAAAAATTAATACTTAACTATTATAGTGCAATTTATGCTAACAGACTAACACTGATACCACTATTATAATAAGTACAGCAATACACACAATAGTCCTAACACCCACATCAGACACTAAATATTTCTTTGAACTGCTCATCAGAACTGACATAAAAATGGTTGGCTTATCATGTGCAGATTATAGTATGCTCCCTATGCTGGATGTTCCTGGAAGAAGTTAAGTAAAAGGTAAGTGGAACATCATCACAATTAACAGTAAGACAGAGGGTAAAACTTTTTGCCCTTTATATGTCTATTAACTACATTTTCAACAAGAACTTGGATGACAAGTTCAACCTAAGCCCCATGAGTAATCAGTCAGAATTTGTTCTTAACTGTAGCAATCTACAATCCCCCCAACCAATTTCTTGTTAAACAGAACTAACATATTGATGTAAATATTTTACTATACAAGAATATTTAACAATGGAGATATATAGGCCTAGCTGTAAGCTCCTCCTGGGACATACTTGGGGTTCCTATCAGTTCGTCAAAACTTCAGCAGTTCGAACACCATATGTTCGAACTGTAAAGTTCGAAAAATGATTATCGCGATGCCGCGGACACCAAATTCTTTCCCAGGGAAAGAATTTGGTGGGCCATTTCTGTGGCTTCGCGATTTTCAGCACTATGGTGGAAAGTTACGGGTCAGGTTCAGGTAAGTGTGCGACTGTGTGGATGTTAGGGTTAGGGTGCAGGTTAGGTGAGTTAGGGTTAGGGAGCGGGTAAGGTGGGTGTGCAATAGTGACAGACTTTAGGGTTAGGGTGGGATAAGTGAGTTAGGGTTAGGGCATGGGTCAGGTGAGTGTGCGATAGTGATGGACATTAGGGTTAGGGTTTGCGTTAAGGTAAGTGGATAGATAGTAGTATATGTACAGTTTAGTGTAGGGTTAGATGTAGGATTTTAAGTGTATGTGTGTGGATTGCTGTTTTTTGTGAGCTTGTGTTGTGTGTGTGTTTCTTGGAACAGCGATTTTTTTTCCCTGGGGAAAAAAATCGCTGTTCTAAGCCTTCTATGGTTTTGCACTTTGAGGTTAGAAGTTCGAACATATGGTGTTCAAATGTCTGCCATTTCAACAAAGTGATATAGACCCCCATACTTGCTGTCTCTGAAACAGTAGCACCAATGTCAAGGACTTGCTGTTCTGTACTTTCCTGAAAGCTGTCTGGATCCCTGATAGTTGACAGGAACTTTTCATTTGTTGTTACTGGTGGCTCTGTAGCACCCGCCAGTACCCATTCAATCATGGGCCACTGCAGCTGCTCTCCTCTCTCCTGGCAGAAAATATCATGTCAGTGACCTTATAGTGTACTGATCATATGTCCTGCTATGGCCACCTAATGCATTCACATCTGCAACTATCTGCTGCCAAATTTGCATTTTTCCTGACACTCCATGCCCCCTCTCAAGTAGAAAGGCACCACGTTACATAAAAGCTTCCACAATGACCTGATTCTCAAGGTCACTGAAGGGTGGTTTTTGGGGATTGAAATGTCTGGGTGCCATAGTACTATGTTCCCTAGAACACAACAGAAGGATAATACACATAAGTATCACATAACTAAAAAAAAAAATACCTGTTACCAGATAAAACAGAAAAGGTAGCATTTCAGTATTACCCACTGGAGGAACATAAAATAGTCTAGATATTTGAAATATGAACAACAGGAACAATTGTAACATATTACATTCACATACAAAGCAAAGCTGGATGCAAAACAAGGGAGAGCAGCAATAGCAACATGTCCTTGTTTGTGCCAAAACAGAAATGCAGCTTTGCTCACTACTCTCAAAAAAGAACAGGCAACTGACACATTTTGCTAAACAAAATAACAGTGAAATGCTATCAAATAAACTGTCACCAAAACATGTGTACAGATTTAATACAGAACATTCCATTTTAAGCTATTGCCAATGATGTATACCTGTAAAATGCCCTGACAAACATGTCCATGCCATCAGTACACTTTTAAGTAATGCATACAGATAACAGTAGCATTTGCTAATTATTATATTATATAAATATGAAACAGATTTTCTTAAATTACATTTCTGCATCTGCAGCATATAGCTGAAAAAGGGAAACATACCTTCTCAAGTTCAGTAGTCTTATGTATAGCTATATCTCAAGGTAATAGCCTCTTCTGTATTCTCCACATAAACAAGTTTCCTCACCTTTAGGATCCCTAGCTACACACGGTTGCCTTTGTATGGTGTAGATTCAGGGCTGTTTGCATGGTGAGGATGCAAATGAGGTGTGAACTTATTAGAATCGCTGAATCCCAAATGCTTGGCTCCATGTACTTAATGTAAACATAATGCAGGGACTCCCTCAGTGTTTGTTGCTAATGGATTGCAACTGCAAATGATTGCTGGTAGGGAGAAGGAAAACACAACAACAATTCAGACTCCTGGCTGTGTCAGTCAGGTTAGACTTGCAAAGTGTACAAGTAATTTTATCAGGGTTTTAAATGTAAGTAAGCAGCACATATTGCACAGTTTCTGTTTAGTAACATCCAACCTACCCTTAATTTCTTGACAACTGTATATTATTCCCAAATAATATATGGACTGCAATATATTACTTGTCTTTATTTTATTAATGGACTGGGATACTGGTGGCATATGCTGTTTTTTCTTTATAGCTGTATATTATTGCCATTTATTATCCTCACACATTTTCACGACAATGATACAGAATGTCTTACAGATTGCATTTCTCAGATTACTGCTCAGATAAGACAAGAATGAGCAACAAACACAGAGAGATAAGACAGAGCAGCATTTATGCATGCAATAGTCATAAATGTTTGTGTGAGCACTCAGTGCACTGCATCTGAATTTTATATATGTGCAAATAACTGCTATGTGGTTTCTTAGTACTGTGGATGATGTTGCAGCTGGTTGTATGCAGAATGATTTCAGTTCCCTGCTGTAAAGCTGTTTGTGTGGCAAAGAGGGATAAGGCACCCTTACCGTGTTCTGAAGGTTCATTGGAGTGAGAGTTCAAATACAGACCTATGTAGAAATAGTTCATAGTACTAACAGATATTTTATACTGTTTATATCAGAGATTGCTTTTCTTCATTTCAACTGCTTTTCCATTTTATTTATTTATTTGGTGGGCAGTGTTTAAGGGTGTTTGGCTTAGCGTAAGCAAGAGAAATGGAAAAAATCAGTGTCAAGTTTGGCTGGGCTTATCTCATTTGTGTGACGCTTAGTGTGTAAACCCAGACTAGTGGCCCACACAGGAGGCAACAAAACACCTGAAGAACACCTGCAGACAGGGCATCTGTAAAAGTGCAAAGGTCAAAAAGAATACATTGTTGCAGTTTTTGCTTTCCATCACTCAACACCACTTAGTGGCATTGCGCAGAAGTTAGTAAGGTTCCCCAACAACTTTAGTCATCAAACATCTGCAGACAGGACTCAGACAGTCAATACTTGGAAACAGATGCATTCAATTAATTCTGTTGGGCATCTTGCAAAAACACACTAAGTGGCATTGAGTGGCAGTTAACACATAGAACTGAAGAATGAGTAGGAATTTATGGAAATGTCATGTAGCTACTCATGTGGCAAGAGGTGTAAGTGTAGGGCTGGATTACAGATGGTCTTGGGTTCTAGTACAGGGTATTCAACCTATTTCTACTGCTGTGACAGTGCAGTTTATAGCAATGAACTGTAAAATAGACAAGTGGCATTTCAACATTCTTGTGGCAACAGGTGTAAGTGTAAGGCTACCATGCACATGGTCTTGGGTTCTAATACAGGATATTCTATACATTTTACTGTTGCTCCATTTCCCATTATACTCACTCTCACTAATAACACTTTAGATAGTGGAGGTGATATGAATTATATTTATGAGGGATACGACTGTGTTTTCAGATGCATGATTGAGGGTATACTGCCTACTACATTTCTGTAAGGACAATTCTACTACCTGGACATGGGTGACATTCACATTTAAATAAGACATATAGATAATCTGATCTATATACAAGAACCTTGTCAGGTCACATGCATACAAGTGGAACACCTCCAATTGTCAGCTGTATTTATGAATGATTCCTGACAATATCTGAGCAGCACTTCTTCTGTGGCAACGATGGAAAATCAACCCTGTGGAAGAAAATGATTTGTCCCTTATGGATAGGTTTGACTCCCACACTTTAGAAATCATTTTTATCAGTATATAAAGGCAAAAACAAATGTGTCAGGTTATCACATGTATTCCCCCAGTGCAAGACTGCAAACCTAGCTCACCTAAACGTTACCTTACAATTTTCAATATATATATTTCCAAGCTACATCACCAGACACTCCTCAAACTAAGGCCAAGTGTCAGATTAACCTTCTTACTTCAACTATTTTATGTTATCCCTGCTTGATACTGATATGCTACACTTGACATCGACCAAATGCTGTTAGAATTGTTGCTCAGGTTTGTACATTACCAGTAAATGTGATAACTGTAATTGGCTGTAAAGCATCATTTCCCATTGCTGTAGGTCAGGTGTTAGACATGGCTGGAGTTAGTGGGGAAGCTGACCAATTTAGGGCACAGAGGTGGGGTGTCCAGGACTCCAGGATATTTGTTGGACTCCTGATAAAGCACCACAGCCAAATGTCTCTGCAGCGGGACTATTCTGGCTCCCAGTAGAAGTCTGAAGCATTGAGTAGTTTGGCTCAGGCTGTATCTAGAGCTACTGGCATCCAATGCACTGGAGAGCAGTGTAGGCATCATTTTAATGACCTACAGTGGTGCAAAAGCTGTCAACCCGTGGTTGACTGAATTTAAAACTGTAGGCATCCCACAGCTGTATAACTTTGACAATAAGAGAGTATTTGTAATACTTAGAAAGATAACTAGGAAAGACTTGCATGCATAATGCTGTTCTGTTATTTTCTGTTCTATCCCCAGCTAATGCTGACATAGAGTTCAAATGAGGTGCACATGCTCCTCAAATGGAGAGACTGAGGAAAGCATATGTTCATAGTTCATAGTTCATAGTTTAGTACTAAGCTAACTGCCCTTGCGAGCCATTTTTTAAGCTTAGCCAATTATCTCTTGTGAGACTCAAACCCTGCACCTTGTGTTTGTAAGGCAAACATCTTACCCATTAAGCCACCCTCCCAACCTAATATGGTATGTATGCAGCACAAGAGACGTATTATTATAGCATTAAAAGTTACAGATAGATTTTTGGGTTTTTTATATAGTTGTGGTAAACTCAGCATGCATATCCTAACTGTAAAAGCAAGTAAGCATGCATTAGTCTATAGCAGAAACCAACTTTAGGAGTCAAATATAAGTCTGTAGTCAGAGGTTCTGGGTTCAAATACCACAAGTCACAACTATACAGTACTGCAATTCTTTAATAATATTTACATTAAATTAAACTCTAGACAAGTGGCATAAATGCCCTGCTGCTAACTGTAATCTGTCTAATTGAAAAACACATATGTGCAATATATGCACATTTCAAGAATTACTTTCAGCAATCTGTAGATATAGTACGCATTTGTTAGAAAGTATACTTAAATGTAATACTGCAGATAATGTAGTTATATAATTGTGTTAATGCATTGTATGTCACATATGATAGTACAAATTTTATCTCTATTTTTTTCTCTCATCCCAACCCTTATTTTTCTTTTTATATTTTCTGTTATGTGTCATCAAAATGTCTCTGTGTCATCCATGTATACCAAATCAGTAAATGCTACACAGAACACTGAGGTAGGCCAGCCCCAGTGGATCAGCTTACCCGACCTCCATCTGCTCCAGCACCGATGCCCAGCACATCTGGGACCCAACTGGCAGCATTGCCTCTGCTACCCCTGCATCACCTGCACCCTCAGGTAGTACTGTCCTAGCAGTTGGTGCAGTGGTGCTCTCCAGGAGCAGTAGCATAAGTGGGAATTTCATCACCTGTCAGGAGATACCAGAGCAGATGCATAGGGTTGAGGACCAGACCATTGGTGTACTTCTACGCCAGATGGAGAGGCTGCTCTCCCTCATGGTACATAGGAGGAGAAGATGTCAAGCACACCAGCTGCCAGTAGAGTATTGGGACAGTGACAACAGTCCAGCGGGTGAGGACTCGAATCTTACTGTCTCCATGTTTGATGGACATGAGCGTGTGTTGTACCCTCCCTCACCCCAATAATGGGTGTCCTCCAACCTTTTGTATCCCTTACATCCCTAAATACCTACTTCCTTTACCGAGCATTCCTCTCTTACTAAATACAAAAAAAAAAAAAAAAAAAAAATCGGCACCTGTCCCACAAAAAAAATATTGTCCCATACATAGCTCTCCATTTCAGACCCATGTCATGTTGACACACTTGATTTGTTCCAATTGGCTATACAACAAGATTACATTGTTGTTGCCCTTCTCTGTGGAGTTGACAGTCAAATTCATCTAATATTATGCACATAACCTTGGTGTCTCGGTTCATTTTTACTGTTGAAAAAATGGGCAGCTATGGTTCTTTCCTATCTTCTTCCTGCACTTTCCTGTTTTGCTTTCTCGTTGTTTTTCCACCTGCTTGCTCTCCATTTCACCACTTTCCTATCTATCTCATTTAACACCTATCATCTGGTAAAAAAAACAGAAATACGCACAATACACATAAGTACCAGAATAAGCAATGTATCCCTTCACATTTTGACCTGTATGTTTGCATAAAGTTTGGCATCACTCACCAATGCCAAGCAACAGATAGCAACCCTACAATGCTGTGATTACCTCTGCACAATGCCACTAAACCCTGCTGTGCTATGCTAACACACAGCAACACATGTCCCATAAAGAATTCATGTCATTGCATTATCACTGCTTATTTAGAAGTATTAGATACACCTGGATTAGAACCCAGTATGATATGGGCTAAAAAATAAATGTGTTAATGCATTTACACCTACTGCCACAGATTCAGCTAAGTAGCAGATGCATTTCATAAACTCAATACTAACTCTCAGATTTTTTAGCAATGCTTCTCATATTTGCAACCTGCTTAACTATCTGCAAACAGGGAAAGCACTGATAATGTGTATGTTCTATAGGCAAACACTTTGCCAGCTGTCACACAAACATGCTGCTCACTGTTGCACTATGCAAAGTCATTATTAACATGTTTTGCTACTGTTTTCTGTTCATTTACTTTTTATGCCATGATACTACACATGGAAACCTAACAAACTAAAGGCCCTATCTAATAATATGTCACATATTTACAATGCAGCTATGTGTTGCCTCCCCTATGCACTGCAACCTTGATGTCTCAGTTCATTTTCACACATATAGCAACTACACTACATAAATTAATATCAAATCTGTGATATGCAATGCACATGAATCTAGTAACCTACATAACTAGAACTATCTTCACAGTTGAACATGCCTACACATCCATCAACTGACCCTGGAAACTACTGACCCATAAGCCTAACCAGCCATATCTGCAAAACTATGGAAATAATCATCAGGCATCTTATCCACAGGGGCATAGGTTACTTTCAACACTCTTGACCTGACCCATTTTGGTTTTGTCAAAGGAAGATTTTAATTAATAAATGCAGTGGACTTTATTGATAATGGTGCCAAAGCCCTGGATGAGTGAAAACAGGACATATTGTCTATTTTTATTTAGCCAAGACCTTTGACACAGTCCCACATTCAGGTATCATTGAGAAAATCTCCCATCTGGGGATTAACCCATACATTACTAGATATGTAGCCAACTGGCTCACTGACAGAATACAGACTGTCAAAGTTAGGGAGTCCACCTCCACCAGTAGATCAGTTACCAGTGGAGTACCACAACAGTCTGTGCTAGGGCCTTTACTGTTTGGAAACTATTTCTCTGAAATCCAGGCAAAGGTTGATAGCCTGTGGCTTACCAACTTTGCAGATAACTGTTAATTGGTAAAATTGTATAGACTCCTCCAATGATGTTAACATATTACAGAAAGGGCTCTCACAGACAAATGATTGGTGCCAAACTCACAGATGGAAATTTAATGCAAAAAAATGCCTCATTGTCCCCTTTGGCAAGGAAGTATCCATGCTAATTATTATATACATAGCACCCATCTATGCTCAAACTTAGTGGTGTGAGACTTGGGAACATAGGTTGATAGCAATCTAAACTTCAATCACTATGTGTCCATAGTGGTAAGACATGCATGCTACATTGTGCAACTCATAATTAAGAGTATCACATCAAGACCAAGGAGGTCATAGCTCCACTGTACTCGATACTTATCATGCCACTAATTCACCTGCAGCAAGTGGAGAAACCAAAGACGTTTCTGACCCGGAGAATCCAGGGTCTCCAAAACATGACATACATGGAAAGATTGAGCCCTTTCACTATACTAGGTATCATCCAGGTTGCTGAGAGGTGACCTGTGCCTGGCTTACAGGGCAGTCTCAGACCTGCCTTGCAGGAAAGGCTAGACATCTGCAAATCAAATGGGACAAGAATAAATCGCTCCAGGGATCTCAACTTAGCATGTAACATAAACAGAACATGCTGTACAGACAGATATATCTCTCAGGGATTTCTGCACCTGTGGGATAGGCTCCCACTGCATGTGAAGCAGTGCTTCTCAATGACCATATTCAAGCACAACATTGACAACTGGATGGGTGATCATAAAGTCACACCAGGGGTGGCACCTATGTCTATCATGCACAGGGGCTGTCAGTGTTGATCACAAAATCACTTTACTAACAATGAACATCTAACTATGCTAAATAATGGTATTTGAGTTTTTACACAGCTTGGCTTGTAAAAGCCCTAGGGCCATTAGCCTAGTAAACTCCTATGAACCTATGAAGCTATGAACCTATACAAGCCTCCCAACATCTTCTCTCCTACATCCAGTGCTGACGCCATCCACTGGAAGTTGTCCTGCAGTCTTGTAAAAGTCAGACTTGTGTCGTGGTGCTTGCATAAAGTACTGAGCTCTGTAGTCTGTGTACTTAGGTAGGGGTTCTGCTCTCACTGCAGTCAACTGTGTGTATGTGTGTGTGTGTGTGTGTGTGTGTGCGTGTGTGTGTGTGTGTGTAGCCAGAAGATATTAAGTATATATCCTACAGTTACGATTACAATCTCATGAACTGGCAGTATTTTGACACTTGCACATGCCTACACATCCATTTCATGCAGGCCTCCCAACATCTTTTCTCTACATGCACTGCTGATGTCATCCACTAAAAATTGTCCTGCATCCTTGTAGAAGTAAGTCACATGCCATGGTGCTTGTTTAAAGTACTGAGCTCTATAGTCTGCATACATAAATAGGCAGGAGTTCTGTACTCAGTACAATCAATTGTGTGTGTATGTGTGTGTGTCTAGCCAGAAGCGCATGAGTGAGTATCCTACAGTTACCACTCCAATCCTATGAACTGACAGTGTTTTTACACTTGCACATGCCTACAGATTCCTTTCATGCAGGCCTCCCAACATCATCTCTCCTACATTCACTGGTGATGTCATCCACTAGAAGTTGTCCTGCAGCCTTGTAAAAGTCAGACTTGTGCCATGACACTTGTGTAAAGTACTGAGCTCTGTAGTCTGTTTAATTAAATAGGTAGGGTTCTGTTCTCACTGCAGTAAACTGGTGTGTGTGTGTGTGTGTGTGTGTGTGTGTGTGTGTGTGTGTGTGTGTGTGTGTGTGTGTGTGTGTGTGTGTGTGCACTTGCTTGACACTGCAGACAGCTTTTTACACCAGCATCTGATACACTGCTATTACCATATTCTCCTCACCAGAAACGGTTGTCATCAGCTATAAAGTGTTGTCTGAGACAGTCCAAGTCAGACTAGAGCTGTAGTGCATGCCTTAAATACAGAGTTATGTAGTCAGTGTACTTAAGTAGATGTTTTGTACTCACTGCAGCCAACTGAGTTGTGTCTGTTTGTGCACTTGCTTGACATTACAGAGACCCTTTTACACCAACATGTAATAAACTGAAGTACAAAGCAGTTCCAAGAGCTACCAGGTACCTCAGCAAAGAATATATGCTGAATCCAATTGTAAAAACAGAACAGAGATAAGGCTCCAGGCTTCTCAAAATTGTTTTTATCATTGCAATACACAAGCACTTTCACTATTAGGCTTCTTCAGGTGTATCAAATAGCATACTTACACCTGCTTTTATACAAAGAACCACACAATCGTATTAGATTCTTAAAGGCATATAGAAAATGTGTTATATATATTTTTTTCAAAGATATGCATATATAAATATATATAAAAAATAAAATTACAGAACACATTACTCAAGCTTAAAAGCACACAATCTAACTCTCTATAAAACTACATATGTGATATTAATTAAAAAACTGTTATTATCGTATTCTCCTCAACAGAAACCGCTGATGTCATCAGCTACAAAGTGTTGTCTGAGACAGCCCAAGTCAAACTTCATCTGTGGTACTTGCCTTAAATACAGAGTTCTGCACTCTGTGTACTTAGATAGGTAGGGGTTTGATTCTCACTGCAGTCAACTGGGGTGTGTGTGTTTGTGTACTTGCTTGACATTGCAGAGAGTCTTTACACCAGCAAGTGTGACAATGCTATTACCATTATCTCCTCACCAGGCATTCCTAATGTCATCAGCTATATCAGATTTGCGAATGTGCCCTATTCCCTCTAGGGCAAGGTCAGAGACATGACCTGGAAGCCAGGCAGAACTCACCTCATCCTATATTATTCAGATTACAGTGATGTGGATTTCAATCTATGCAAATACATCATGATATGGCTCCAGCTACTGCATGTCTCTCGTGAGGTACATGTGAAAGATTATACTCTATTAGTGCTCTGATGAGGTTTGAGTAAAGTGCTGTAATATAATCCTCAGATCTGAATACAGTAGTGTGACTTATGATGTGCACAACATTTGCTTTCAATACCAATGTGGACACTTAGTGACTGAAGTTTAGATTGTTATCTATATATGTTCCCAATGCTTCAGCATAGCGGGATGGTTGTCAGTGTTGCATATAGTAGGGAATTCCACTTTGCAGAAGGACAAAATAAAGACACAGTCTTGCATTTATTTGTACACCATGTGGCTTTGTCAGCAATCACTTGTCTGTATTAACCCCTCCTATATTATGTTATCATAGGTGGACTCAATGATTGCACCCAGTATACAAGAATCAGCAAAAGTGATAAGCCAAAGGCCATATACTTTAGTCTAAACTGTCGAGAAATAGAGTCCAAACATTAAAGGGCCCAGCACAGATCCCTGGGGTATGCCAATGGTGACAGCTCTACTGGTACAGGTTGATTCACCAACGTTCATAGTATGCATTCTATCAGTGAGCCAACTGGTTACCCATCTAGTGACATAAGGGTTAACCCCAGCTGGGTGACTTTCTCAATGATAACTGCATGGGGGATTGTGTCCGAACCCTAGGCCTGATCAGGACAGCCAGTATGCACTGTCTTACCTTCATCCAGGTATATCACACAGAATCAATGGGCTTTGACAACATCACAACTCATCTGTTCCATGACTCAGCACAAACACCTTCCTGACATGGTTGAGTACACACTTCAACACACCGTCCACACAGACTATGTTCCTGTAGAGGGGTGTACATTAACATGCACCCCTGTGAGTTGGGGGGACAGCACCCAATGCATGTATGCATACACATATCACAACTCTCCTCATCTGTGAGGTAAACCAACATGTCATCATGGACCTTTTACTAAATGGGCACTAGTAGTATTCCAGCTTTGAGCAACAGATCTGTGTGAGTTGTTAATGCTACATCTTGCGTGTTACATCTGTTAGATGTCTTCAAAGAGGTCATCGAGTGCATGCATTATGATGACACTGTCATCCTTTTGAACTTGACAAGCCAGAGGCATTTCACACAAATCCACACTGAGGTATTCACTCAGCACTGTCAGATGTGGCCATAAATGCCTATATCACCAAGTGGGGAGACTACAGTATCACATACATGGCACTGAAATATTTTGAAATGTGTGAAGTGAACTACATCTCAGGTACAGTGATCAGGTCCATACAATAGGGCTGTCTGCTAGGCCCTTTCCTATCCATTATTTAAGTCACATGCATCACATATAACATGCACATCCTGTGTCCAAACAGCTGTCTGAAGAAATACAGACTGCGGGCAATCATTGACTCCAACTGTGATATTAGTATAACACAGGCAGTATCAACACACACCACAGATTGTCACCACAGCCATGAAAACAGCTGCGATAACTTAAAAAGATCGGAGGATTTGTTACATCAGGAAAACAAACACACAACCCAAGTATAATGTAGACATCACAACCTATAATCTGACCAATAGATGACCCCTCCCCCCATGCTATAGCTGCTCATTCAAAGCAATAAGAAAAAACATAACTTACAGGAATGCCTGGACCTCCATACAACCTTGGAAACTAATAATTAGCCACTTGTTCTCACTGAAGCTGTGGGTGACTTCCCCCTATGATATACCTACTTGGCCAAAGCAATAAAGAAGACCATAACTTACAAGAAAACTCTGTCTGGACCTCCTTACAACCTTGAAAGTTAAGTATATTCATTTGTACATATCACAGTCACTGTAATAAAATGTAAGTTGTATGCACACCACGCTAGAGCTGAAATTCCTGGACTACTTCCTACAACACCCCCTTCTATCCACTTAGTGTATTCTCCTAAATGCTGCAGCTAACCTGCATACTTTGTCATGTACCTATTGTAAGTATCTAACCATTCTCTCTAACTAATGGCCTGCATAATCCAGACTACAATATAAGCAAACTATATAATTAGTTCTCTTCTTTTCTTAAATTTGTTGTTGTAATGTGATCTTTTAAATAAGGGATAAGAAGCCCCTGTGCTGGTCCGGTGGTAGTGCTGCTCGTTTTTCACCTCCTGTTCCTCACCAGAAAGCTCCCTCCAGAAGCTCCCTCCCTACATCAAAAGCCTAAGGAAGACCTCCCGCTATTACCTCTGACATTTCCCTGGAGCTGCCGGTTAATTTCGGACTAAAGAATTACTGTGAAGACTGCCCTAAAGTAAATATTGTGAATTTCCTCACCAGAAAGCTCCCTCCAGAAGCTCCCTCCCTACATCAAAAGCCTAAGGAAGACCTCCCGCTATTACCTCTGACATTTCCCAGGAGCTGCCGGTTAATTTCGGACTAAAGAATTACTGTCAAGACTGCCCTAAAGTAAATATTTTGAATGTAGGTAGCTTTACACCATCTACTGTCTCTGCAACTACGTACTTAATAACGCTTGTATTTTTTTTTTTAACTTCCCTTGAAAGCAATTCAGCAGCCTACCACAGACCATAAGAAAATACCCCCTCCAGGTCAACTGAGTCCTAGATATTTCCCTCAGTAAAGGTTAGGTGTCCTCCACCCCCTTCCAGCCTGCTTACTTCTATTTCACCACTAAGTGGCAGCACCTACCAACCATAAGACAGTATCTCTTTTATTTTACTTGGCTCCTCTCCTAAGAAGCTGTCTAAGTAGCTTATTGAGCCTGTATTTTCACTGTCTATATCCTGGTACTTCCACCCCTGAACAGAATCCCATAACTAATTTTAACTCTTTATTTTCTTTCTTGATAGCTATTTATCTTACCTATTTACACATCTACTAAACCTGCTCACCTTGCTATCTCTGCTGCAGTGGCTGATAATTTTTCTGCTGCTGTTTTTTCCTTCTGTTCTTCCCCGCTCTGTTCGCCCTACGGGCTCACTCCGCTCCCCTACCCTACCCCCAATTCCCACACACCCCACTACATCTAGACTTATACCCTCATAACCACACCTACTTCCTCTCCTACTACTAAACTCCACCCCTTCGACTTCCTATTCTCTCCCATTCACAACTTCTCTCCATCACAAATCCCACATCCTCCTCATTCAATACACCACACATCCCTCTTCTTTCTTACTACTAACCATATAACTCTCAAGGAACCAAAACATGTCTCCAAAATATACATTCTTCTCCATTCAACTAATTCTTTTACTTAACCTAACCTTCATCTACTACCTTACCCAGCCTAATACCCTATCTCACACCCCGCACTTTCACCCAACCTGCTCTCTCAACATACCTCACTCCTACTCTGTCATACCAATATCTCCTACACTTTATCCCATCAAACCCAATCTATGCTTTCACTACAAACTTATCCCACCTTACAAAACTGCACCCCACACTCTACCAAAAATATCCCCTACAACTCCTATTACTTATGGAAAAAAAAAACATACTACATAAAGCAGATTCTAACATCTCTACTTTTATCTGGGGATGTACACCCTAATCCAGGCCCAAACACCTCCCCTTCTACATCTAAATCAATTCAACTTGCATCCCTTAATGCACAAAGCTTAACTAACAAAGTTCCAAACCTTCAAGCCTGGCTACACCATAACAAACCAGATATCTTAGGCATATCTGAAACATCGATAAAACCTCATATAAAAGATGTGGAGATAGTACCACCTAACTACTCCATTATCAGGGCAGACAGAACCCAAAAAAAAGGGGGTGGAGTAGCTCTACTCTACTCATCCTCTCTATGCATTACTCCCTACAATAAAACTATTCCTCGATTCAACAATGCTGAATTAATACTAGCCCAACTTCAATTAAATAAACACAAAAATATATGCATAGCCTCACTCTACATTCCCCCTGGCGACAATATCTCCGCACTTGAAGATATCCTCTCCTGGTTCTCAACCAATATATCTAATGAAACCATCATCAAGGGAGACACCAACATCAATTGGTCCTCCATTCAATCCCATACTCCCTCCATTAACATCAACCTGTATAACTTCACTCAACTCATTAACTCCAATACTAGACCCTCTAAAGACTTCACTACTGGTAGTATTATAGACTGGATCTTAGTCTCTCACCCCCACTACTACCCTAATAGTGGAACTCTTCCTGACTCCCTAAGTGACCAACTTCCCATCTTTGCTACACGCCTTCCTTCTCCCCTATAAGTTACCCATAATTATGTCACTTCCAGATACCAAAAAAACTTCAAACCAGAAGCCTTCTCTAACTTCTTAAAATCATTTAACTGGTACCCCCTAAAAACTCTTCCCCTGGAAAGTGCTATCACTCACTTTAATTCTACTTTCCTAAATCTTTTAGATATTCATGCTCCCTTAAAAACCAGAAGAATAAAAAACAAAACTACCCCTTGGCTAACTAAAAGCACACTAACAACCATGTGACTAAGAGACAAAGCCTGGGCTCGCTATCAGAAGCACAAATCTCCCACTACCCTTAATGAGTACAAAACTCTTCGCAACACAGTAAAAAGGCTTATTACAGCAGACCGTCAAAAACTACTACTCTTCTCTTCAAACTAAATACAAAACTGACCCACAAAAATTCTGGAGAAGTATAACCTCCCTCTTAAAACCTGGTACAACTGAAAACCCAAACCCAAACCCAAATGTACAAGACAATGTCCTTGCCACCGAGTTTAACTCTTTTTCATTGACTGTATTTCCAAACTAACCTCTTCCTTCTTGTGCAACCATCCACCTCCTACTTCCACCTGTCCCACCCCTACACCCGCCCTTCTCCACTCTATCACCCTGCTACCTCTCAACCCCCTACTTTCTCCCTGAAATGAATCCCTACTTCCACTATAAAAAAACTCCTGCAGAAGCTGAAACCATGCACCAATGCCTCTGATAACATCCACTCACACTTCCTCAGCATAGCTGCAGATGCTATCGCCCTCCCAATTAGTATCCTAATCAACTGCTCTATCCAAGGTCACATTCCAATAATTTGGAAAAAGGCTTTTATCATTCCCCTTCATAAAGGAGGGAATAATACTAGTATTACCAACTTCCGGCCAATCGCTATCCTCTCTACTATTTCAAAAATTCTAGAGAAATGTATCCATCTTCAACTCCTTCCCTATTTATTAGACAACAACCTACTAACTTTTACTCAACACGGTTTCCATCCTAATCATACCACTATGACAGCCCTCCTATCATTCCTTGAAACTGTGAATAAAGCTAGAGATTCTGGTCTCACTGTATCTACCATCCTACTTGATTTCTCCAAGGCGTTTGACACTATCTCCCATAACCTACTACTCACTAAACTCTCAAAGCTAAACCTATCACCTTCAACTCTCAATTGGTTCACTAGCTATCTCTCAAACAGGCAACAAGTTGTCAAGTGGAAAAAAGCCATCTCCTCTTTCCTAAACACCCACACAGGTGTCCCACAAAATTCCATATTAGGACCCCTCCTGTTTAATATCTTCGTAAATGATTACTTTCACAGATGATTTTACAATCATCTGTGCTTCCTCTTCCATTTCAACTCTCCTAAAGCTGACTCAAGATGCCTTCTCCACAATAGAACAGTGGATGAAAGATAACCATCTTGCACTTAATGCAGCTAAATCAAAACTAATGTTATTTACCCCCTCTAAAATCAACACATTGGATTGACAATTATTCTCCATCACCAGTCAAAATAATACTCCACTTGAACTGGTATCTGAAACCAAACTACTAGGAGTTCAAATCAATGATAAGCTTAAATTCAAGTCCCATCTACTACTAAACATTAAAAAAAACCACCAAAAACTCGGTCAACTCTACCGACACAAGCAATTCTTCTCATCAGCTACCAAACTCACTCTCTCTACCACATTTCTTTTACCCTCCCATCTATATGGTGCCCCTCTTTTAACTAATCTCCAATCATCTCTCAAAACAAAACTATCTACCTGTTACAATAAAATAGCCAAATTCACTACTAGCAATAAATCTTCAACACATCACTGTGCACCCCTCCACAAACTAAATTGGCTTGAACTTCCCAACTACCTCTCCTATACTCAGCTCACATATGCACACAAACTCATTTTTCAACCATCCCTCTGTCCCTCCCTGTCCACTGCCTTTAAAATTCACCACACCCAAAGACTTCTCAGATCTACTAATCAAAACCTAATAGAAGTCTACAGACCTCGCCCCCAGGACGTAACCTCCTCTCCTTTCCCCTAGTACACCTATGGAACTCCCTCCCTCCATTTGTACCATCACTAGCTTACCTACCTTTAAAAAATCACTCCACTCCTACCTAACATCCACATGGGAATGCTCCTGCTCCCACCCCACATAATCATTCTCCACTCTCAACAGTCTTCCACCTCTCACTTTCACTATTACAGCTAGTAATCAATTTCTTAATAATACTTATCATCCTGAAAGCCTTCTGCATCTATCTGCTCACTTCCTTATCCTTTTAAAAAAATGGTTTTCTTATGATATAATTTGGTTTCTATTTTGCTACTTTTTAAATTTTGTTATTTAACTTTACTGATTATAACCTCTGCACCTTGTTATGTCTTGTATGATATGTAATTGTAAATCACTGTAACATGTAATCTTTGATGGAGCTTTTCTTCCCAGGACTCCATTGAAAAATGGTTTACTTGGCCCAATGGACTACCCTGGTTAAACAACAGCAAATAAAATAATAAAATAAAAAAAAAATACTTACCAACTGATTGTTTTTGATTGCACCAGCAATCAGGATCCTGGTCCAACCTGCTCTGTTCACCCTCCATTTCACTCTGCACTCACTCCATTCCCCTACCCTACCCTACCCCCATTCCCACCCAGCCCCACTTTCATTACCTTTATACTTTAACCTAATTAAACACACCTCTTATCTCACTTACAAACTCCACCTCCACCTACTTCAAATGAAATCTGTCGATTCTACAACTCCCCATCTAGCTTATCTCTACACACAAAACCTTCATTTTCGCTTTCCTCTTTAATTCCAGTCAGCTTTCCCATCTTTCACCTTTATTCTTTTCCCCATTTAAATTCCTTGTCTCCCAACATCTTTATTCTCTTTTTCCCCCTCTTTCTTTCTCCATTATGTAGCAACCCCTTTCAAACATGATATCACTTTTCATTTGCTCCTCCTGCTTATTTATTCTAACACTCTCTACCTCTTATCATAGCCCTTTGACCATAACTATGCTATCACCTACTCTCCCCTATCTCCACACTGATGTTCAAACCTCTATCAACTTCTCCATTGCTCCTTCACTATTCTCTAACTCCATAAGAAATTTCCACAAAGTTAAAATCCTACCACTTACTTTTTTTCATTACAAACTGAGACCTAAGTACTTCACACTCTACCCTCTTGCAAACTCTGTGATATTTTTCCTTCTTAACTTAGTATGCTTTGATGACATTCACCCCAATCCTGGGCCACACACCATTTTTTCTACATGCAGCTATATTGATACTGCCAATCCTTCCCAATCTTCTCCTACTCTACCCATCACTTCTCCCCCTGCTACATCCACAGACTCTGCTAACCTCCCACTTTCCAAAAAACTATAATCTCCTCAATATACAAAGTATAACTAATGAAGTAAGCCCTCTTCATTCGCTTAGCATACCCCTGACATTCTCACTCTCTCTGCAACCTGATTACAACCACATATCTCTGGCTCACAAGTTCACCCCCCAGGCTATAATATTTTATGACTTGATTGTCATTTTAAAAAAGGGGAGGTGTAGCCATTTTATACTCAGAACACCTCTCACTTTACCCTCTTCCCACACCCCCTCCTAACTTTCATCCTGCTGAAAGTCTTATAGTAATGTTAAACTTAAACACAAAGCCATCACTATAGCTGCCATCTACACCCCCCCCCCAGAAATAATATTCCTATCCTAGAGCAATTTCTCTCTTGGATCCCTGATAACATCATGTATGAGACTGTTATCTTGGGTCATGTTAATATTGACTGGACAACTATAAACTCTTCCGCTCCTTATAATTGCATTAACCTCAATGGCTTCTCTCAGCTCATCTCTTCTCCTACTCGCCATAATAAACATACCAACTCTGGTACAATTCTTGACTGGATGTTCGCTTCCAACCCAAACCTTTATCACAATCCCTATACTCTTCCATATTCTGTCAGTGACCATCTGCACACCCTAGTTCATAGACTTTATCCTCAGCACCATAGACTTCACCATTTTAAGGACTGCCACAAATTCTCTAACTTCAATCTTGATACCTTCAATAATATACTTTTCTCTTTCAACTGGTCCTTCTTATACAACCTTCCTCTTGATGAAGCTGTCTCCAAATTCAACAAAGTCTTCTTTAATACCTTAAATTCTCTGGCCCCCAGAAAAATTAGACTAAAATCTAACTTTTCCCCTTGGCTATCTCAACCCACTCATAACCTTATGCTACAGAGAAACAGAGCCCAGAAGAACTGGAAAAAAATAATCTGCCAACCCATTTTCAAAGTTATAGAGAACTCAGGAACCTTACCAAGAAACAAACTGACAATGACAAAACACAGTACTATCGTAAACCACTAAAGAATCCTCACTCTAACCCTAGACTGTTTTAGAACAATATCAATAAGCTCCTTTATCCAGGCAAGCCTACTACACCTAGTCTGTCCAAATAGCTCTGATCTCGATAATGCTACTCTTCTAAACACTTTCTTCATCGATTATATCAAAAATCTTACTAAAAATAACAATACAAATCTTTTCTCTACTGATAATATTCCCTCCTCCCTTACCTCCACCTTCTCTCTGAAACTCTCCACCACTGCTTATATCAAATCACTTCTCTCTATACATAAACCATGCTCTCCTTCTGCTGACAACTTAACCCACAATTTCTAAAAATTGCTGCTAATGGCATTGACTACCACATCTCTATACTTATCAATCGATCCATTCTTGAAAACAATGTGCCCAAAATTTGCAAGAAATTTTATTCTCCTTCATGAATATGGAAACTCTACTGACCCCTCCAACTATTGTCCCATTGCTATCCTATCCCCCTACTCCAAAATAATGGAAAATGTATACATAAACAAATCCTTGAACATCTTAAACAGGAAAACCTCCTAACCCCCACACAACATGGTCTTCGTCCCCAGCATAGCACTGCCACTGCTCTCATAACTTTCCCACAGACCATTGCCAAAGCTTGTGATGAAAACAAACTGGTTTCTAGCCTCTTCCTCTATTTATCCAAAGATTATGACACTGTCTCCAAAAATCTGTTTCTATCTAAACGTAAAAACCTTAATCTCTCACAGTCTACTATACTCTGTTTCACCAGCTACTTTACTGACAGACTCCAGTCTGTCAGATGGCTATCAGCCTTAATCTCTCACAATCTACTATTCTCTGGTTCACCAGCTACCTTTCTGATAGACTCCATTCTGTCAGATGGCTATCAGCCTCCTTTCCCTTCCTTCTTGCTCATACTGTCATACCCAAAGGTTCCATTCTAGGGACCTCCTCTTTAAACTCTTTACAAATAATCTTCACACATCTTGCCCTCACTCCTCTCTTTTCCAGTATGTAGTTGAATGCACTATCATAGCTTGCTCCCATAATCTCCCCTACCATTTATCCCTTACCCAAGACTCACTCCTCTCTGTAGAAAAATGGCTAATCAGCAATGAACTCCTACTTAATCCTAAAAAAAAACTTCTTCCCTTCCTCTTTAAATCTCTACAACATTGCAAAAGCTACTTCTCAGTCACATCTCCACTACTATCCTGGTCAAATCTCATACTAAATTTCTTGGTGTTATCAACGACCAACTTAAATTTGACATCCACATTCTACAGGCCATCAAAAAGCACACCAAAAACTCAGCCTATTATATAGGAATAAATAATACCTGACTAAGGACACAAAAACATTCTCTGGCACAAGCTTTTCTGCTGCCTACTCTCTTTTATGCTGCACCTTTGCTCACTAATCTTCAATCCAACTTCATGACCAAACTTGAATCTACCTACAATAAAATTCCCAGATTTCTTGCAAATCTACCTTAGCATTCCCATCACTGCACTGCCATAAAACTCTTCTGTGGCCAGAAATTCAAAACCAACTCTACTTCCTCAGCTCCACCTCCCACACTCTGTACTAGCTAGTCCCTAAAATGCTAAAATAGTACAGGCTTAAAATGTGGACTTACCCCTGCCCTACTCCAACCTGGCCTATTCCTCTTCATCTTTCTATCTCCTTTATGTCTGTTAATACAATGTTACAATAACTATACCCCTATTACTTTTCTTTCTACCTGCAGACAATCTACCTAAAAATCAATAACTGTCTATGACTATAAATAACCGGTTTTCTTTCAGTTTAATGTATATAGCTAATTTACTTCACATATTTTAACTTATTTGCCAAGTGTTGACTGCAGTCTTACTCTCTGTATGTATGCAACTATTTAATTCTTATGTTAATAAGTTTGATTGTTGTTGGTATACCATATAAGTTCCTTGTTATCATTATTAGTTAAGCTCTGTATTTGTATATGTTTTATATGTTTGGAGCTTTTCTCCTCGGGCTTCAGCTGAAAAAGGGCTTCTTGCCCAGTCAGACTAATTTGGTTAAAAAATGTCAAATAAAATAAATAATAAATACAATAAAATGTGACCTGTGTCCTGGGGTAGATGTTATGTGCAGTGTACAAAAGCAAGTGACTACAGTGGCAACTACTTCCTTGTATGTAACACAACTGTTGACTATGTGAAGGTTATCCGCATCACAGGCCATAATACCTTCATAGTTCACGGCCTTCATTGCACCAATAACTGAGTACAATGCACCCTTCTTCATGTACCTCACCACACATCTTCCACTGATGTGTAGCTGAAGTGCACCACCTTTGCCACAGTGAGCTGTCACATATGTTATTGGCCATACCTAGGTATTCTTTCTGTGGGATAAACATTACTGTCTGATGGTGCAGAAACCCCATCAAGTTGTTACACCAGATGCATGTGTGATACTTGTACTGGTGATGCACACAATACATACATAGCTCATTGATAACATTAATGGCATGGGTAACATTTGTGACAGTGTGGATTGTGCTGCATACATATGCCATACACACTAGCCAGCTAGCCTGTATTGATCATAATGTCACATACAGGTTTAGCAGTGTCCCTCCTAACACCGCCAATAGATGTTACAGTGTCAGGATGGTGTGCATGATTACCCTCATAGAGTGCAGACAGGTCATAATAGTTGTACAAGTGTGTTTGTGATGAACCCTCTTTGCTGACTCTAAATCACATATGGTATGCCAGAGACATGGGATTGCTGGTGGTGTCATTCTGATATTGCCCATGATTGTGCATGCTTCTTTTAATGTTGTCCATGAGCCTTTACCTCTGTCCTACTTGCTGGAAACCCCTGCTGAGATTACACTCATATTCAGGCAAATTAATTTGCACAGCTTCACAATATGCCCCCCTACCCAATTGTATATAGTATCCCTGATAGATGTCCTCTGTGTTGTTCATGTAAGGATGCTTATCTTACACAGACATCCTCCCCGTTGTTATGTCACCTTTTGTGGCAGTCATATAGTACACATTTTCACTGTGCAGTCTCTACTGTACCACATTGATATGTGATTGGTGTTGCTGCTACAGCTTTCTTCCATTTACATGCCCTCATCTGTTGTAATTAGGTTGAGTCTCCTGTCCTCTTTCCCTGTGTACATTCCTACAAGTCATCTGTGTGTCCCTATTGAATACACACAGTTCAACTCAGTGTTTATTTTACATGGCACTCCACTTACCCTTACAGATCATAACACAACATTGGGACAGAATACCAGGAATGGGATTTCACAATACTCTGCACGGTGTTTCGGCTATATTCATACCTCTCAACTGTCCAGATTTTTGCAGTATGTCCAGACTTTTGCCTTATATCTTTTGGTCTGTTTCCTATAAAATATATGATTTTCTGCCATATCACCGGATTGATCTCAGGACTAATGTCATTAAATCATTACATACATGTGAGTTTCTGACTTCAATTCTTTCAGAAAATGTATCTTAACACAAACCTCTTGTTATTCTAGCACATTTCTAACATGCAAATATGTGGAATATATCTCTATTTCTGGGTCATTGTCCCCCAATTAGGTTGAGTTTTGTCCAGATTTCTTGCAACTAGAGATTGAGAACTATGGAAACTTAGATGTTAAGCCCTGGTGATCATTCTGGTATTCCAAATAAACTCGGTAACTGACTGTGATCTGCTGTAAACAGGATTGCTATCTGTGTTGCTTTACATGGTTTTCTGCCTGGCAACACTGTTGGCAGCCATGAAACTGTGCTTATTTATGTTAAACACAGTGCATAGCACAAAGATGCAATTAGCGCTGCTGCTCTCCGCGCATCACTGTTCACACATGTAAACTCTGCGTGGGCTTTGCGAGAAGCCTACATGGAGTTTATTTAGTCCCAGTGCTAGTCTTATTCCTTTCTACCCCCACTTCCAACAGAAGTACAGTTCCATGTCCAAACTGCATCTTGTAAAAATATCCATTTACAGTTTGCATGTTCATTTCCCACTTGCAGATTCTTGCTGTTTCTCTTCTTTCACTTATTGATCACCTAACACCAGTGTCTGGTTCAGTTCCAATGCACTCCTTGGTTTTCTTGTCCACTCCTATGCACTTTTTCTATCACTCAGTCATTTTCCTTTGGAACTCAGAGGAATTTGTCCTCAGTGGAGCGGTTTAAGGCAGTAACTTGTAGTTTATTGGCCATTTTGGGTCATTTCCTGTCTTTTCCAGCCCCCTGCTATAAAGCACGCTTTAGCGCGCATTAGCCTTGATTTAGCCTTGATTTAGCGCGGAGTTGCCACTGTTGCACACTAGGGCAGCACCGTTTAAGCAGGTTTAAACTATTCGGGCTACCTAAAGTCCACTCTTCAAATTTTCCCTTAAAACTACCTTCCTCGAACTGTACTACTGATCTAATCAGCGTATCCTATAACTAAAAAGATCATCTCTACTTGACTCCAAGTAGACTATTCTCTATCTGTTAAACCTAGCACTTGCTCCTACAGTACTTATTACCTTGATATGGCACTCTTATAGATAGCACCCCAAAAAGGCAAACCCCCATTTCTCGGTCACCCACGTCCCCCGGATTCTCTTTTTAAGTTTTTTTGTCTAGTCCTTCTAGCATGTCAAGGGATCAGTTGCTAGTGTCCTCTCCTGCTCAGCTGGTGAACCTGGGAATATTGAGGCAATGTTACAATTGCCTCATGTACACAGACAACCCTCTCCTCCTCCCACAAAACACAAATACATGCGAGAGATGCAACTATACGGCCAAACTGGAGGCTGAGCTCTCTCAACATAGGACTGGCAAGACCAGTCAGGAGGAAAAGGTTACCACACACACTATAGACCCAGTCTCACATAGTACCATCTCAACCTCAAATCATACACATAAACACACAAAGACATACTCGGAGGCTCTGATCAAAAATCTACCAAAACAGCAGAGGCCACCAAAGCAGATACCCAAACAACCACCACATCAGAACACAACACCTGCAACACATAGACCTCACAGTCAGAGTGTCAAACAGTCACAGCCCTTAAGGCCAAACACAATGCCAGACACACTAGTCATTGGTGACTCCATAGTCAGACACACTGACGTCCCGCTCACCAGACTGAGTAAGGAGAAGGTCACAGTAAGCTGCCTGTCGGGCGCTAGAATCCGCCACATAATGCATGCACTCAGGTCTCTCAACAGCAGGTACAGATACGACTCAGTCATTGTCCACGCTGGTGTAAACGACCTGAGACGTACCTCCTTGGACTACATGAAAAGAGACATTGAGGAGCTCTCTGATTATGTAGCCCAGGCAGGTATGACCCTGACCCTGAGCAGTATCCTACCTTCACCAAGAATGATGCCACAATACAGAGATAAGATGATCAGCTTTAACAATTGGCTTAAACTCTGGTGTCATTCAAAGGGGATCCGATGTCTGTCTGCCTGGGATGACATGCTGGACAAGCCACGCTGCTTCGCAAGGGACGGCTTGCACCTGTCACCCTGGGATTCGGATATTGGCAAAGGCTCTTGCCACCCCATAGTGCCTTTTTAGGCAAGGCTCAAATTCTAAACCTACCACCCTAGAACACAAAAAAGGAAAAAAACTAAGGGTAATGCTGCTCAATGCCAGAAGTCTAAATCTCAAAATGCACGCACTCGAGGCCCTTCTCAGTATGGAGAACATCGATGTCTGTGTTGTGACAGAAACCTGGTTCAAGGCTCCTGAGAGCACCCCAGCACTATCAGGTTTTACCTCATATCATGCGTTCTGGCCCCAAAATCCAGAAAATACCAAGAAAGGAGGGGGGGTATCCATATTCATCAAGGACACCCACACCTCCAGACTGGTGGCAACGCACGATGCATCGGAAACCATCCAGGTGCAATTAACCATAGGCAAGACTGCTCTGCAAATTGTAGCATGTTACAGGCCACCCTCACAAACTCAGGAACCTCACATGGCCTTCCTGAAAACACTAGAGGGGATAAATGTATCACCAAACACCATCATACTAGGTGACTTCAATTACCCTAATATAGACTGGGTACACTACTCAAGCCCAAACACCCTAGCCCAAAAGTTCCTGGAATTCATAAACTCAAATGCCATGGAACAACTAGTCACCATCCCACAAGAGGAGAAAACATACTTGATCTCATCATCACGAACATGGGAGCACAATGTTCAACACCGGAAGTATACCCCTCACTGGTGAGATCAGATCACAAACTAATCTCGCTGGAGGTCCTCATCCCACCCCACCTGAAATAAAAAAGACCACAGTACAGAACTTCTCGAAGCCGACTTCACACTTCTAAAGACTAGTGTGGTCTCCTTTAAGGCCCCGAGCGGCGGAAAACAGTATTCAAGCCGCTGAATCACTTACAAATGCCTTCTACCAGCACCTGCAGGACTGCATGGATAAGGCAATCCCAAGCAAAACAAAGACTCTTTGTACCAAAGGCAAGCGTCCAGTCTGGTGGACCCCAGCCATAAACAAACTCTACAACAAAAGGAGGAAGCTACTACAAGATAGAGCAAAATCCTTAAAAGGTAAGACACCCTTGATCACTATAAGTAAAAAACTAAGAGCTCTCATAAAATCATCCAAAGCAAATTTTGAGAGAAAAATAGCTAAAGACTCAAAAGACAATCATAAGGCCTTCTTTAGCTATGTTAGAAACCTGGGAGGAAACTCCCAGATATGCTCAGAACTAGTTCAAAATGATGTGAAGATTACTGATCCTACAGACATTGCCAACATACTGTCTGACAGGTTCAGTGCAAACTCCCCCCCCCCTCCCCCCCAAAAGAAGAGATATCTATACCAAGCGATTGCAGCCCCCCAAACATCTCCAACGCCCAAGTGAGAACTGCTCTCTCCAAAGCAAAAAACACAGCATCCATGGGACCTGATGGTGTCCCCGGCTGTGTGCTCCACGAACTCAACGAGGAATTAAACCCACAGCTAGGACAGCTGTTTAATCATAGTCTTACCTCTGGATACGTACCCAGGGAGTGGCGCACTGCAACTGTGGTCCCACTTCACAAAGGCGGTGCCTCCACCGACCCTGGAAATTACCGGCCCATTAGCTTGACAAGCCTTATCTGCAAAGCCATGGAGAGGATCATAATGGACCTCATAAATAAATACATAGGGAATTTGCAGACTTTGGATCCATCCCAGTTTGGCTTTGTCAAAGGCAGATCATGCCTTCTAAACTTGGTTGACTTTTTCGAAACAGTCACCAAAGCCATTGATGAGGGAAAGGCAGTCCATACAGCCTACCTCGATCTGGCGAAGGCCTTCGATACAATACCCCACTCGGGTATCATTGAAAAACTCATCAGCTTAAATGTTAACCCATACATCACAAGATGGGTTGCAAACTGGCTGAGTGACAGAACACACAGGGTCAGAGTTGCTGGCGCCATGTCAGACTCAAAGCCTGTCACAAGTGGTGTAGCACAGGGCTCAGTCCTGGGCCCACTCTTGTTTGGCATCTACTTTTCCGAAGTACAAGCAAACACAGGAGGGTTATGGCTGACAAAGTTTGCAGATGACTGCAAACTGGGCCATAGTAGAAAACACATCTGACACAGATATCCTTCAGAAGGGTCTCACAGAAATGGATAACTGGTGCCAGAGCCATGGCCTAAAGTTAAATGCCAAAAAATGCATAGTCATACCCTTCGGGAAAAACAAGGTTACCCCTAGCTACCAAATAGGTGGCAATCCACTGAGCACAGAAGAAGTTATCAGGGACCTGGGGACCCAAGTTGATAGTAGTCTGTCATTCGACACCCATGTAGCCAAAGTAGTTAGGAAGACCTTCTACATTGCCCACCTTATCATGAAGGGATTCTCATCTAGATCAAGGGAGGTCATAGTCTCCCTATACTCATCACTCATCAGACCAATGATTGAGTACAATGCCCCATTCGGAATGTATCTGACCCAACACTTGCAGCAGCTTGAGAGGCCACAAAAGTTCCTCACCAAAAGGATAAAGGGTCTCAAACATCTGTCCTATGCTGCCCGACTGAAAGAACTCCAACTCTATTCAGTCGCACGCCTGCTCAGAGGTGACCTTTGCCTAACATACAAGGCCATGTCAAACCCAGATTTGATGAATATGCTTCACCTCAAAAAATCTAGATCCGTCAGAGCCACAAGGGCGGAGACTTAAACCTTGACACGGCTATTAATAGGACGTGCTGGAGGGATAGATTCATCACCCAAAGACTCCCTATGCTGTGGAACAAAATCCCGGTATATGTGAGGCAGAGCACCTCGCTGGCCTTGTTCAAGAGAAATCTTGACCAATGGATGGGAGATCGCAGATATACCCCAGGGATTACCTCAGTGTCACTGCTCGACAGAGGCACAGCAAAATAATGGGTATAGTTCCCCATACTAAAGGGGTGGCGTAAGCCACAAAACTATGGGCTAGGCTTGTAAATGCCCTCGGGCTGATAGCCTAGTATGAACCTATGAACCTATGAACCTATGAACACTGAAAAATGTTTTCCTAGTAAGTTCTGTCTATGTGCTGTGCTACTGTCAGAAAAAATTACAAGCAGAATACATTTTAACTTGCTGGCTCATTTTTTGCGGATAAACTATTTTTTTTAATTCCTTCTTCATCTGCTCTGCATCCAAGAATGTCTTTGCTCCTTCTGGGAAAAAAAAACATTCTGAAGACAGCTAGATAGAGCAACTTGAATCTTCCCCCTCCCCTCGGCACCCTGTGATTGCAGGTATAAACTTACTTCTCTTTTGTCTAGTGAACAGTGAATAATCATTTTCTATGCACCCTCTAGTGTCACCAGTTGATAATATTTTACCCTTCTGCCACATGTTTTGGGAGCAGCAACTTGTACTGATATGATTGCAGCTTTACTGCTATATGTCTTGGCTTCTTTCTCATGACCATGTTTGGATTATAGACATACTGTGGCCTTTCTCTTAACAGACCCTGTTGCTGATACTAATCCAATTTCTTATTTGTAATTTCTTAAAATTAATACTGTCAGTTTCTTCCAGTTTCTCTAGGTAAGTAGAAAATGCCAGCTTTTCTCTACATGTTCTGTTTTCCAGCTCTAGTATTTCGTTTTAAAATAATTCCTTTTGAGACGCCTGATATTCCTCCAGCCATTCTTTTATTTCTCCCTCTTGATTTCTGAAGTATTATAAGCTTATCTGAAAAGCTTTTTCTATTCTTTCCAGCTATTTGTCATTTGATGTTATGTATTCATTAGTGTCTCGCTTATTTTAAACACATTTGAATTAATTTGATTTATATTTATCTAAATTACTGGAAGCCATCTCCTATTTTGAGGCAGTTACCTAATCTGTTTTTTTTTTTTTTTACTGAACATCTGCGAGACTCTTCCCCATCAATGTTTTTCTTCTCCTTTTCTATATGATTTTCTCTTGCTTTCTCCAGATATCTTAGTCACTGACATTCAGGCAGTGTGTTGATTAACCAGTAACTGAATTTTACCCAAACAAATGGGTTTCACTGTCTGCATTCTAAAGTTTCTGTTTTCTGTCTCTTCAACCTCATAATCAGTATGCATCCATCTTAGAAGTCTAATGACTGGTATTATTGACTGTAATAATTCACGGTTTTATGAGGGATGGGGAAAATAAAGCGGTAACATCAGGGTTATTCTATTAACTCAGGAACAGATAAGAAGTAAGGTGTGTGTGTGTGTGTGTGTGTGTGTGTGTGTGTGTGTGTGTGTGTGTGTGTGTGTGTGTGTGCGTGTGTGTGTGATTGTTGGTTGTGTAGGTGTGTGTAGCAGTACTATTGACTCAGTACATCTAAATACATCTAATGCCCTACATCCCTCAAGATCAATTCTCACTACTACAATAAAATAATACTGCTTCTACAGGTTCTATAGACTTATTCTTCTCTTTCCTTACTCTTTTGTCTGCTTAGGCCCGCATGTTTATCATAACTCTAAACCTACAGATGTTGAAAATAGGAAGAAAGACCCTTGAAAAGTAGTGACATCCAGCCAAAATCTGGGCATCCAATTAACAAAAAATTTGAATATGAAGTAGCACATAACTCTATCAACATCTAGTAGGAATGTGGGATCATGACTAACAAACAGAGTGACAAAAAATTATGGAAAAATACAAACACATTATCAAAGATACAGCATAAAATTTGTAAACTTTAATGATCTGTACTGCAAAATTCTACCACACAAGGTTATTTATGTTTGCTTCAAAAAAGAAAATGGAAATATAAGATGCGACTCCTCTTTCTATAAATTATTTTTGTCACTAGTATGTTGGTCATGTAGTTAGTTTTCCTGTCTATTATGCAACTTCAAAATCAAATGTGATAAGGGGATTCAAAAAACTGTGTGAAGTCATAAATCAAGCCAGAAAATGGAGACATACTTTCAAAAATAGTGAAATCCTGTGTATAGGGTAAATCACGCCTGAAAATCGGAATGTTCCTCCAAAATAGGGACAGTCAAGAGGTCTGCCACTCATACACTGACCTACTCAGTTTCCACTTAATACTGTTTCTATTTTACATTTCAAAATATAATCTAATTATCATCTGATACTATTGCAATAACACTCACATTGCATAGTCTGCAACTTAGATACTACCCATTTCAGTGTTAAATTTGAAAAAGTCATTGATTTCACTCCCTCTTGTGATGCAGAGATGTCATTTACTATTATAGCAATAACCCACGCCTGGGTGTGGGTAATGCTGGATTTACCCACGGTTGGTGTGGCTTGGTCACGAGGGCGAAGCCCGAGTGAACAAACATAGCCAACTGTGGGTAAATCCAGCATTACCAACACCCGGAAGTGGGTTATTGCTATTATACAATGACATTATTTAAGAAAAAAAAAATTAATTTTCTTAAATAATGGCATTGTATAATGCCTCCTTGCTGCCCTTCCGCAGCTGTCTAGTATTCTGCAGCAGTTCTGATGTACTGCGTATGCCTACGCAGTACATCAGAGCTGTGGGCAAAAGCAATAGAGAAAGCAAGATCTCCGTTGCTTTTTACAAACTGTTTCGCTATGTTAAATGGGTTAAACAAAGTGAGACAGCTTTAAAAAAATAAACGGAGAAAGCAAGATCTCCGTTGCTTTTTACAAACTGTTTCACTATATTAAACGAGTTTAACATAGTGAGACAACATTAAAAAAAGCAACGGAGAATCTCCGTTGCTTTTTTTAATGCTGTCTCGCTATGTTAAATGAGTTTAACATAGCGAGACAGTGTGAAGCGACAGAGATCTTGCGTTCTCCATTGCCGTAAAAAAAAAAAAAAAAGAGTTATAGTAATGGAAAAAGTCTGGGCGACCGGACCTTTTTCCATTACTATAACTCTGATTTACAACGTGCATGCTGACCAATCAGCATGCACGTTTTTTAAATATTAATGAGGGATCATTGTATAATTATATTTTACTACCTCAGTCTCATGCTGCCTTGCTACTTACTGTTGTCATAGTTACAGTGTACTCCATTGTTTTGAAATGAATATTATTGTATCTATCTATACTTTGCTAATCATTTTTGGAGCTTTTCTCAACAGGCCAAATTAAATAAATAAATAAATAAATAATACCCACATATGAAAATGCATATATAAGTAAATAAATAACCTCAAAATCTCAGAATGCTGCTGTTTTTTTGGCATGCCACAAATGGCATTTATTTGCATCTAATAATATAAGAGTTAAATGGTTGCACAATTGGTGTCATTCTTGATACCCTTTATTAACTTTGCTAAAAGTGGATATGTTTTATTCTTAAATCCTTTTTTTCTGGCACTGATATCTTGAATGAAGTTGTTATGCAACAGCCATCTTAAAGTCCAAATTGTTAGTATTTCACAGCACAAAGATGCACTGCAATGAAATTAACTGATTTAAGTAAATGCAATTTGTAATATAATGTTTCAGAATAGTTTGACTACTGGAATTTGGTGTCACATGGGATGCTATGGCTTATTTATCTCACAGTATAGTAATGTACATATTTAATGGTCAAACATTTTGGAAATGGAAAGTGGAATGACCACAAATTTTATCTTGCAGGTGAGGTGGTAACCAAATGTAATGTTACATGACTATGTCCAAGACATTTATCTTTACCTATTCAATGCGCAGGTGTTTTATAATACCAGTCTAAGTAGTTGGAGTGAAGATATGTACTGATTAGAAGCATGTAATTTGAAATAAAGACTTTGACCAAACAGGTGTGTAAAGATATACATCTGGATCCTATTTGTAGACCTACACAGCAATGGCATGTGATTTTGTAGCATCATCATGACATGTCATTCATCTTTCTTCCTTATATGAGCCTCATATATATTGCAACCTGGGTGGCCTCCTATCTCTTTGTTGCTGACACTGATACTTTAAATTTCTTGTAACTGCAGCAGGGTTTCTTATAGCAGTTTTAAGTCAGAGCAGATATGGGTAGTTTGGGAAACGTAATAATGGTGTGTATATATATATATATATATATATATATATATATATATATATATATATATATAGATAGATAGATAGATAGATATATAAAACAAAGGTATTATTATTATATGCAATATACTTCATACTTGTGCAATAGTGGGCCAGTTCCATAATGTACAGGGGTAAAGCTCTTACTAATCCACAGGTGACCCAGGTTTCAGTGATGGCTTTGCAGCCTGTAGTAACTGATTGGAAGTATATGGGAGTGCGATTCCATCCTTGCCTGGGAATGTGGTTGTAGATCACCATAAGGATGACACCTAGCAGAAGCACCAGATATTATTCAGCTGAATATGAGCCAGATGAGCTTGCGCTGTCATGTTGCTTGGCAACAATAAAGCTGAAGGGAATCCAGCAAGCAAAGTCATGCTTCTCTTTGGCAGACAGGATCAGCAGCCTCTGAGGAGCTGACAAATGGGAGCAGGGTGCTCCCTACAGGGAGAGGGTAGGCCACCTTTCTGGGAAAGCAAGCTGGCCTCTTCCCTACCACCTATCTCCTGCAAAGGAGAGGAAGGATGGAATGGGATTCTATGTGGGCACAAATGGGACATATGCTTCCCACTTAGCCCAGAAATGCCTGGTTCCCTTGTCTCCAGAACAAGTGATCTGATTGGGTATCAGTACAGTCATTGGAAATAGTACTGGGAATATGCAAAACAGAAAAAAATACTTGTATAATATGTATAATATTGTGTGCTGTACCTGATAAACCAGCTTTGCAGACCTGATTTCAAATATTTATCTTTATACCTGACAGACATTTTGACCAAAATGATAATCATTTTAATTCTGTGGTATTAACAAACTCTGATGATTTTATCAGTGGCTGTATTCATCATTTCAGTTTTATCATTGTTTTATGACCCATCTTTACTTTTACTTATTATTTTCTGTTGTCAAAGTATCTCCTCAATGCTTTAAAGTAATATACTTGGAATGTCATTACACTCAGCACTGTGCATCCTAAAATAACAGCCTTGATGACAGGTACTGCCATTGTGGTGTTTTGTAGCCCATGAAGCTTCCTGTAGTATAAACATATATTCTGTAAAGATCATGTGAGGCTGCTGAAACTGTCATTTCTGGGAAAAAAAACAAGAGGTTGAGGCGGTATCACTTCCCATGAGAAAGTAACAGAAGGAAATATTTGCTTTTATTTGAACACGTTGCTTCTTTTTTAGCTACATATAAAGATGTGTAGAATATAAAACTGGTTGCTGTCAAACTATATAAAATATAAATAAGAAGGACATGCAGTCATTTTAATGAATCTACTGATTTAAAGATATTTCAGTCTGAAATTGTTTTCGTAAACATATGTGTTACCTTTTCTATTAGAATGCTGTGTGTCATGTAGGTTTTATGTCATGTTATAAGAAAGAATAAGAAAAAAAGTAACTTACAACTGTTGTTCTTAACTTCAGCTTATCAAGAATAAAGAAAAAAGGAATATTTATAATTTTGATTTATAATGTAGGTAAACAAAACTAAACTAAAATAAATAGTAAGAAAGGTGAGCTATTTCAATAAAGCTGGCGCAAATGCGTTTAATTTCAACCATACACTAGGGTTAAAAGCAGTCAAGAAGCACAGTGTTTATATATACACTATGGAGCAAACAACAGAATGTTTCAGTTATCACTGGATCAAACATGAGTGGCATGATAATCATTCAGCATCACCCACCTGCTCCTTTATAGTTCAAAGTTTGCAGTCTCTGTTACAACAGATAAATACAAAAATAAGAATGTTCTGCTTATTGCAGTTTACAGTAATGTAGCCTGCATGCAGACCCCATATAAATCTATTCTGTAATTTCCTTAGAAGAAACTCATGGGAACATTTCAAAATAAAGATTGGCCTTGCAAAGATCATGGGGACTGTGGCTGTCTGTTTACCTTCAAGTTTTAAATCACAGTCATCTGGAAGTATTTCACCCAAGAGGAAAACAATTAGAGGAAGTCTTTGGCAACATAAGTATGATGTCAGAAACTATTACAGTATACTCTCAGTTAACGGGAACTCAAGCAAATGAAAAAAAAAAAAGTCAAAGAAATACAGTACAATTTTCATGTGTTGCACTTTCTGTTCCCCCTCCCCACTCAGAAACATACCTTATGTTTTTAGAGTTTTAGAGTTTTAAAAAGGAAGATAGGAATAAATTCCCTCTCTCCCCAACCTGAGAACAAGTCAAACCAAACAAATAGTATTGGGTACAGTATTAGTCAGGCCAACTTTTAAAAGTAACTTTCAAGCAACCAGAAACTACACTTATCCAGCATCTACCAATCTCCATGGGCGCCAGTTAACTGAGAGTTTACTGTAATGGCAGAGGAGTAACCTAGGGGATTGTAACATAAACAGGGGCACTGACTTTTAGCCCCCCCCAACACATACACAAAAAGAGAAAGTTACAGGAATTATTCCTGAAATTAAGTGCAATTTCCAGTTATTACCATGATCTCACTATGGTTTAAAACATCTATGGCTAAGCAAATTAAAAAAATTCTTAAAACAAAGCAATGAATAAAGAAATGTGATGGTTTGACAAGAAAAAGTAGAAGAGCAAATACAAGTTGTATTAAAGAGACTCAAGCCTAAGATGACAAATTCCATATTTTTTCATATTTCTCCTGGGATCTACTACACATGCTCAAGTGTCAGTAGCTTAAAAGACATTTGCTCATTGTCACTTGCACTATATGGCAAGTGCTCAAACTCCCACTAGACAATTGTACTTACTTATCTAGACCCTAGTGAACTGTATAGCCCTGCTAGAGCCTGAGTCCCTACTCTAATCCTTAAACTTCTACCTGATCCTTAATCCTAATCTGAATCCTCACTTCATAACCCTAACTGTAAAATTCCCCTCCTGCTCCTTAAACCTAAAGTCTCCAGCAACTCTGTAAACCTAAAACTCCCTCTCATCCCCTAAGCTTACAGTCTCCAATTTCTCTTTGCAACTAAACTAAACTGTCTCACTACCTAAAACTAGACTCCATAATTGGTCCCTAGGCCTAGCAGTCTCTCTTGCTCCCTATCTCTGAACTCACCTCCCATTCCCTAATACTAAAACTCACCTGCCTCTCCTTAAACTTTAATTCCCATTGCCATCCCTGCCTAAAATCCTCCTACTACCTTGCATTTCCTCCTCAGAGCTGTAGAACTTAACTTGCTAATATCTGAATAACTTGCTTGAGCAAGGTGTAGCGGCTGCTGTACCTTGCTAGGATTCATTATTTGAGTTTAGTCATGAGTGGCACCCCATCCAAGTAGGCTGCAAGACAGTGATCTTTGAGCAGTTAGAAACTAACAACCATATTTTTACAGTGATTAGGCAGTTCAGACTTTAGAATTTTATTATATTTTCCTGGAAATTAAAAAAATAATAATCTACATCATAGCTGCAGACTGATGTAGCCCTTTTTATGACCCAGACAACCCAAGACTGACAAGCGGCTTGGGTGATGGAGGAGCTGTGAGGGAGGGAGGGAGAGAGGCTTTGCCAATTTGCCCACTCAAGGAGGGAGGGAATGGTTTCTATCTCTGATGCTGGCACATCCCCAGTGATGGAGATGTGCCATATTCATGAAGACAGATTGCAGGTAAACCTACAAAATTTGATGGGGGGTAGAAGCTAGCTGCCATTATGTGCAGTGATGCATGTGACTTCACACACTCTGGCCAGTTAGGGCCTACCAAAATATCTCCAGGCATGTAAGACTAGTTTATGTGATGGTGCAGGCTGCTCTATTCCATTTCCTCTATGCAACCCACCATGACTGTAGTCCCAGCCAAGAAAATTGGTGCAGCCAGGCAGCTAAAGATTAGCTGATGAAATACAAATAAAAAAGGAAACATAAATGATTAAATTAGATTGCATTTCACTATGATACACTTATTATGTTTATTAGTTTTGAATAATCCTGCTGCTCTAATGATTTATATTTATTTGTACATACCTCACAAAACATTGTGTTTGATTTAGGACAAAATGCTTCATAATTATTTGTATGTGACAATCTGACATATAACAGTCATATTTATGTAGAGTGAGCTTTCCCCGAAGTCAGATGAAAAGGAGTAGCTGTTGCCCAGTCAGACCTTTCACATTAAATGAATGTTAAGAAATGAATACATAAATAAATGCATAAAATCCTGTGCATAATAATTTGTACAGCATATATAACAAACGTGAAGTATGAATTTCTGTTTGTTTTTGATCCAAAATTTGACTCTGAGGGTGGATTAAGGTCATCATATTTCACCTTTACTGATTAATTTCATCTATTTTTTAAATAAATGTAATTGTATTTTAATTTTATATTTTAATTCAATAGTTTATGTAGTAGAAAATGTTTCATAGATTGTATCATTAAAGTCAGAAAACACAAAAGAGAGAACCTCAAATGGCAGAAGAAAAAAGAGAAAATACACAGAGCACTGAATACTCCATGAGTAAATTACAAAACGTTGTATACTTCTCTCATACTGAAAAGCCCCGTATCAATAAACTCCAGCCACAAACCTCAGCTCAAGCAGCATCTGAATATTGCTGATGTTAGGAAAGGGTTTTTAGTAATGCAATGTGTATGGTTAGGATTGGTTAGGAAGTATCCCCCTACACTACCTTAGTAATGCACACTAACCCTACCCCTACACCTATCTCCAGTCTAATGTATTGCATTACCAAAAGCCCTTTCCTTAACAGTACCACTAAACAAGACAAAAGGACACAGAACACACAAAACATCAGACATGCACAACACTTGATTTACTTCCTTACTTAAGCCTTACTCTAACCCTAACCTGCAAACACCAAATACACACACTAATTAGAACAACACTGCCTTGCAGTTCTTCACAACCACCTTCCTTTTAGCCAAACCTTCCTTTTCCTGCGCACTGCTACTTACCTGCTCTATATCAAACTTTTATTCACCTGCATATGATTCACACAAATGAACATTCACTTATTTGTGCATTCTCTTTTTTATACTCACAATATCTTTTCATCTAAATGAGTATCTACCTTTTGAGTTAGAGTTACAGCTAGTTTCTAACCTTTTGAGTTTCAACTATTTCCTATATTTATATGACATAACCTTTTCTTTAAAGGACAAGCATAGTTATGAGGTAGTCAAACACATTTTTGAATGAATTAATTTCTAACATCCACTGTGTTACCCATAGAAATATGGATTTTATCAGTGTAATGTTTAAATGTTGAAAACAGTACTGTTATGAAAGAATATTTACAAAATTGAATGCATTTTTATAAATGTTCAGTATTTTTATCACATATTTGCAATTAGAAGGAGCTTTTGCACATATTCAAAAAAGAAAATGTATACTCTTAGAATTATGACCCTTACCTGGATAAGCTCAAACCATGTCATGTATTCATACATGGCTTTGTATTTCTGTGTAGGTTGCAGTTTCATGACAATTAGACACATCATTTATTATTGAATTATAAGCATAGGCTGGGATTCACCTCTAGTAATACTGACGGAAGTCACAACAAAGCACCAGAGAGCTAATCAGAGATGTAATAGGCAGGGAGTGCACCTGCTTAATTAAACAAGGGTCCTAATAACAAAGCAAAGATACAGCTTTAACCAGATGAGCAATGCTGTGCTGCTATTTAGCAGGAACAGTACTAGGTCAGCATGCATGGCTGTAGCGATGGATGCCTTCCCTAACACAGGCTAGTACAGCTGACTTATCATACACCTGCACTTGCCATCCAATCATATACAATTGCAGTTGCAGCTGCCACAGGCTGAGCACAGTGTCCAGTAGAAAGCCCAAGGTGTATGTGCACAGCACAGTGCAGCCCTACTGAGCACACACGTATGGAGGGAATGAAGCACACTGGGAAATAAGAAAGGGAAAACAGTAAACAAAGAGGGCTTTGGAGAAGCATATTTTCCTGGTTGTCAAATGCAAATTAAATAGTGGTAACTGCCAAAAGTTAAATATAAGGCATGAATGATAATGGGAAGGCTGATTGTTTTGAGATGATAGAGTCGCTTCTGTGTTTTTGACTAAACATGAGTAAATGAGAAAATACTGAGGAGTGGCTGGGGATGAGAAAAAAGGAGAATTGCAAATAGCAAGAGTAGGCAGTCAAACATGGAACACAGGAACAGACAAATGGGTGGCATACACTCAAAAATTGTGGAAGACAGCAGATTGGCATATATATATATATATATATATATATATATATATATATGTGTGTGTGTGTGTGTGTGTGTGTGTGTGTGTGTGTGTGTAACAGTGTGGCAATTGGTAATGGAGAGAGTGGACCAATAAACTAAGAATAGTGAATGATTTATAAGGCAGGGTAACGTTTTGCTAGGAGAAATGGTGGGTTCCTGGCAAGGTGGGATGCCAGGCTGTCACAGATGACAACCCAGCCATGTCTTGTTCTGCTGGGTGTTCAGTCTTATGGGTCAGTTTCTCTGCTGGAATCCTGTTCAATGGATCCTGCTGGTTGTGCAACTCTAATAATTATGCCAAAAGACAGTGCCGATTGACAAGGTGGACAGCCATATGACAGGACATATCAGTAGTGACTAGGATCTGCAGCTGATACTGTGAACCCTTCACCCCACTCCTGAGAAACAGGTAAAGCAGCAACAGTGACTAATTCTGGTCATCTCCAGGGTTTAGGAGGGTGATCATTACCCACCCACCACTTTGCAGCCAACTTGATTGCCTACATGCAACCCAGGACCAGAGGTAGTGGCCAGTAGAGGGTCAGATGATCATGCCCTCCCATCCTCCATTTGTGCAACTAGACCTGCAAAAAGATGACATAGTGCAATTAAATTTTCCCATAATTATGCTGCAAACATACCTAGATCTGTGCAGTAGACATGCACAGAATGTGCAGACATCATGCTGCTGGATGAGTCCCTGCTGTCTTCTGGGACATCCAATCATGTATAGCTGATGCTTCCCTGCACCTGAAAAACAAAACACTTGTTAGTTGTGCATCTTCAACTCTGTACATAGTACAAAAACAGTTGTATGGTACCCAAAAAATAGCTAAATTGCTGTCCCACTCTCCTGAATCTCTGCCTTCCATTGTCAGTGAAGGTCAGGCTTAACACCATCTCCGGTCATCTGGTGATGATGTCACTGCTCCCCATTGTGAGTGATACCAGAGACATCACTCAAAATCTGTTCCAATTCATACTAGCTATCCTCCTTCCTCAGCCCAACAAGCACTGTTTGATATCTCTGCTCAGGACGAAAATGAACATCAGTCTCTTCTTGGCACATCATGCAAGAGTCCTACTTTTCCCACTTGGCTACTAGAATTGTCTACTAGGGCTGTGCATAGCAATGCACATTTGTGAATCTCATTCCATGCAGCCTAGCACTGCACTATAGTGCTATTTGTGTAAGAGCATATAGTTCATGTGCTTTAACATCATTATGAGTTGAACATTGTTCACAGGTGGCAATTCATAGACAGTGGCAGTATCTGGTTCATTAGTACAATAACTGTGTTATCTGCACCATTTCCTGTGATATTATGCAACAGCACTATTCTGTGGTACACTGTTTGCAACCATGTGAGTACAATATAGAATAATTTGAGTAAAACCCATCTGCATATGGAGCCTCATAGAGATAAGGAAGCAGTCCTACATGGCAAAGTACTTCAAAGCAGCAACTACAATCTCTGAGGGGGATATCATGGATATAATGGAATATGAGGCAACTTTCATGGTATATGTGTAACTGGAACACCACAACACTGGCACTGCACAGCCCACTCCTACCATGGGGTAGCTGCATCTGTGTATATAGGAAACTTTGGGAATTACATACTGCATATACAGAGGAATAATTACAATACATAGAGGGAATGAGAATGCAGAGAGTATTAACTGTACCTTTTAAACAGGTGCACTAAGTTGGGGAGGTTGTGGTCATCTTCATATGCATTCAAATGTACAGCATATGCACCTAGTGACTGACATGTTTTCTCTCAGGTGTAAAGGTACTGGCATTGCCACCTGACAGATGTAATTTCTGGAAAAGTTCACTAATCAGGAGAATGAAGTACTGCTGCTGTTCTTATTCATACATGGTTTGCACCAGCTAAGGAAAGTTGCTGCAAACAAAGCAGTATAAGTGCATGATTTAGCAAGTACTGGGCAGGAAGTGAATGCTGTGGGGCAGCCATAATCGATACTGTACAACAGGAGAAATCAAAGGAAATTGACATGATACTCTGTGCAAAAGGAAAGGCATGGGACTATTCAACATAGAGGTCAAAAACAGGCTGGCTCTCCAACAGAGAAGTAGCCCATTGAAGCTTTGGCGCTTTTGCTGTTGCTCAATGATCATGGGAAGTGACCACTCATACATTATAGTTGGCTCAAATGTGGAATCTGGACTACCTCCAAGCACATCTGACGGTAGGAGAAGTACCAGGATAGAAATGTCCATTGTAGTACACTATACAGTAATACACTGCACAACATGATAGTTGCAGCAATGGGATCTCAAGAAAATGGGATACCAGCTTACAAAATTTTGCTTGAGTAGATGTGGGAAACCCTTGAGACATCAATGTCAGTGTGTTGTAGGTGGATCATGTCAAGAATTAATAAAGGAATAAAAGCTGGAATAGAATGCAGACTTTGTCAGTGTCTGGCTAAAAGGGCCTCAAGACAAATTATAAATTTCTACTGCTTTTATAATATTTCCTATTGCTATCAAGAACATAACTACCAAAATAAATATATATTTAATTGATTGAGATTAATTCCTGTAAAAAGTTACATTTAAACCATAGTTATGAGAGGTGAACTCCAGAAAATACAATGTCTGTGTTTTTATTTGCTTATACTCAGCATGAAAGTAAGTGCTGTCAGAAACAAGTCAATAGTGCAGAATATAAGGTCTGTAGAAGTCAATAATGCTAATGTCGCCTAACATTGCATTCAGCTGATGTAAATACTAGTTACCTAAAACTGTTGCATACATCACAGTAAAAGTTCTTAAATATTCTGTTAGATGGAAAGTATCATGAAGAAATATTACATCTAGTTGGAAATACATGTTTCAATAGAACATCTATTAATCTGTAACTTTCTGTCAGAAAGCTGACATTTCTGAACATGTGGGAAGACAAACAATATAAAGTGCATTTATCTGAAGCGAAATCATGGATAATTGAAACAGGGTGTAAGCTTTACAGATACATCAGCAAGGGACAGAATGTAATTAATGATTTGTGCGTCTTACAGAAACTACAGAGAAGCAGAATTCATGGCAGATGTCAGTAGAAGGAATAGAATAGAATTTGCAGAATTTGCATTAGCTAATTTCAAACCCATTTAAACAAGTGTTAAACAAATATCTGATTACATCAAGATCTTGACATAATACACTTGTGTCAACTGGTGCATTTGCCACATTTATTTTGCAAAACCATATTGCATGTAACACTATGGTTTTGAATTCTCATTAATCCTTATTTATGGTGTAGCTCAAGTAGACAGATATCAAATATAGTATTAATCTAATTTCTTTTCACCAAGTAAAACATATAAAATGAGTCACTGATGTCATATAAAAACCAGATAAATAATATGAATGAAATACAGCATTTCTATAGCTTAAGCAAACTTTCAAAAAAGGGTTGTAACAGTGTACTGCACATTCCTAAAAAAAGATGCAAACAGAAAAATTAATTAAAGAACAAAACCAAAATATACTCTCAGAAAAAAAAAGTATTAAGCATTTTTGGACAGTTTAAATTAGAAAGACAGTACTGTGTGTGTGTGTGTGTGTGTGTGTGTGTGTGTGTGTGTGTGTATATATATATATATATATATATATATATATATATATATATATATATATATATATATATATATATATATATATATATATATATATGTATATATATATATATATATATATATATATATATATATATATATATACACACACACACACACACACGGTTTCACTTGAAACCATCGAATCTACATTACGTCGAGTTACACACCATCGAGACCAGTACATCGTACACTCAAAGCAGCGAAAACGGAATCCGTCGACTCTCATAATATTGAAAGTTTAAATGGAAACACGCCGATCACCCTGTGAGACCCACACGTACTAAATAAAGAAAGATCGCCGGCACACGTGAATTTCCTCTTTAGAATAAAATAAATATTTCAACATTGTCTTTAGAATAACATACATATTTCAACATAATATTCACACATTAGTAGTCTCTTTCAAAATTAAACTTTGCACAACTTTTAACCATCAGACGTTGATAGTGTTACACAATGTCCCTTACACTTGTTCACATGCTTTTGCTTGCAACACCAATACCACTTCACATCTATAGCTCTTTCTAAATTGTACACAAATCCATCTATTGTTAGTACATCTTTTTTCCTCTGGGACTTGGTAATAGGGTATAACCTACCTATATTACCAGGGCAGTACGTGGAGTGTTCCGCCATTGCAGTCTGCTGTAATTTAATTCATTGCATTTACAACACCTGTTAAATACATTCTTAAACCGGATGTATAAAATGCTCTAGATATTCTTTACAATACAGTACGTATCTACTACATTTAAAACCACGGTGGTATAACTAACAAGTTTAAGTTGCTGATCAATGTTTTTAATGGCTATAAACTCGATGTTTTGTAACTCGACGGATTCCGTTTTCGCTGCTTTGAGTGTACGATGTACTGGTCTCGATGGTGTGTAACTCGACGTAATGTAGATTCGATGATTTCAAGTGAAACCATACACACACATATACATATACATATGTCTATGTAGATATACCAACACACTCAGATGTGGAAAAATTAATTGACCCTTTGGTACTTGAATTGCCTCCTTAACATGGCCTTTTTTTCCTCATAAATTAAGTTTTTTAATAGATTGGAGGGTTCACTGAGATACAAAATGAAGATAGCTCCCGAAAGCAGATGAAGGAAAGAGGGGACAATGAAGAAGTTTGATTCCCAAGTGAACCCATCTCTAGAGACTGGAGGTGGAAGACACTGCATGTATCCCCACATAAGCAGATTGACATGGAGGGGACTTTCCTACTGTTGACAGGGTGAGTTCTTACCTTTCACTTGCTTACTAAAGTAGAACATTAAGAATGTGCTCTCCTTTAATCAAGAACTTTAAAATTGTGGGAAACTGTAAGTTATGAGGAATATATGAATTGGTGAAAAAATGTGCGTGTTAACAAAAGTTTAAATTTGGGCAAGTAAATCACTATAGTTGTTAAAGCCAGAGATAAGACTGAAAAAAAAAATAATAATAGAAATAACATTATTATAGGTTTGCAAGAACAAGATGCTAGGGCAAAGGGGGTACCTCTAGCTAGACCTAGAAAGAGGCATTCATTAAGGCATACTAAGCAATCTGAAGAGAAAATGTCTCAAGAAGAGTCTAAATTTTGTAAAAAAAATCTCTGATAGTTGTAGAAATGTTCTCACATCTTAAAAAGTGTCAACCTAAAAAAGGGAACCTCAGATTACACACTGAAAGAGTTAATGTAATCTCCTAATTTTTCTAAATTTGAGTTTTCTGACTTAAGTCAAGAGACCCTCACTCAAGCAAGGGGAGATGAATGGGTAAGCATTTCACACTGGGTGCCTAAAGACTCTACAGTGGACAGGAAAAGCCTTAGATGGATAACCTAGCATTCCTGTGTATAGTGTTGGAAGGATTGGCAGTCTGAGCCAATCCTGTACATATAATAACTTATATAAGGTACTAGAAGCTAAAGTAAAACTCAAGTCTGACCATGTTAATGTGTTACAAAATTAAATTAAAAAAGAGGCAAGAGAAAGAGAAAAAGAAAAAAGAAAAAAAATGTTTACAAAGATAAAAAGAATAAAAAAGAAAAAGAAATATAAAGAAAGGTATTTTGGGGGGAGACTCAATACCAATGGCTAAATTGAAAGTATTTGAGCTAGCTTTGATATGTCAGATCACTAAATATGTGTATGAATAACTAGTGGATGTGAAAGGATTCTTCCAGGCAATGAGACAAGCAGGGTTAAAGCTGAATTCTAATAATACTCATCTTATGAAGACTTCTGTTACTGTTTTGGGGAGAGGCAGTGTCAACAGGACATAGAAGCATTAATGAAGATAAAAAGCAACTGACTAAATGGTTACTACTGTCACAGGATTATAACAAGCACTGGAAATCTTTGGATTCCCAAAATAATGGATATCAGATAATGCAGGTAAAACAAGACCCTTGACTGATGTGCTCAAGGAGAGCCAGAAGAAGGATGAGCAACTCAATTAGGATGAGGAGACACTATCAGTCTTCTCTAAAATCAAATATATGCTTATTTCTGCACATGCCTTATGTATTACAGAAAGAGATGAAGAGTTCATCTCATAGTCTGATCACAGCAGGGATGCTATGATGGCTATTATGTTATAAAAAAGTGGATACTAGTAGGTTCTGATTTATTACTTCTGAGCACTCACTCCATTTCAGAAAGGAATGACGGAGTGTGAGAAACAAATTGCTAAAGCAGAAAGGTCCAGCAAATCGGGGTCCACAATTGTGTTTTCAGACCAAACACACTCCATTTAAGTACATGACTTAGTAGAATCACTGCAAGTTTTGCAAACCACAGAAGAGAGATTAAAGTAGAAGCCCCTAAATTATGTTTTTGCCAGATTGGTCATTTATCCAGGGGAGCACATGAGTGCCCTGACCTGAAAGATGATGAGGAGCACATATGGTTTGGTACAAAAGGCACTGAGAGCCCCAGATTGGTACACATATGGGTCAGATATTGCAACCCTGAGAGGTGGCATTTTGAAACAAGATGGATGATTTACAACTCAGAAACAAAGGAACAGGAAAAGCAAGCCTCCCCAAGGAATACTCGTTACAAAGGGCTGAATTAGATGCAGCCAATCAAGCTCTAAGACTTCTAAGATCTGTGGATATATACACGGATAGCAAGTGTGTAGTTCAAGTCCGGACCTCATTTCTTTTCATTTGGGCAAAGAGAAATTGATGATAACCATTCCACATTGAGCATAAATAAGGTTAAAACACATACCAACAATAAAGTGCATAATCAGGACAACCAAAAAGTAGATCAGCTAGCAAAAGAAAGGGAACAAACATGCCCAGTAGAGAATGTGCCTCAGTACTGGACATGAGAGGTAAGTAACATTGAAGAAACACAAATAAGATAAATGGTACCGAAGATTTTAAATAAGTTCAAGATGCAAATGGACTTATCTAAAAATGATTTACATTTACAGTGTAGAACTTACTTTAGTAAAGATTAATGCAGAACATATGAGCACAAAGTGGACGACAAGATGGGAAAAGTCAGCTAGATTTAGTGTGATGGGATAATCACAGCACCTAGAGTGCGTGTATGTGTGGACTTACAGTTTTGGGGACAGAATAAATGAGATCATTATGCAGTCTGGAATTTGGACAAAATATCTACATGACCCTAAATGCAAAAAAAAAAAAACACACACATAAAGATAGTCAACAGTCAGGAAGATTAGTCAAAACCTTTGAGAGGAAAGCAGATATTATCTAGGAATACAAAACTGGGAAGTTTGAGGCCAAGCAAAGCAAGCAATGGAAGTATGGGCATGGATTGCACTCCCAAAACTCTGGTCAGTGTTAGGAGAATTCAAAAATGGTTCTCTGCATAGAGTAAAGACAACTGAGCCTGAAAAAAGAAAAGTATTACTTACCTCCTATCATAATGTCATAGGACATCGAGGAAGTGAAAAGCTGCAACAAATTTGTCAGTTCCAGATTTAAATGGGAAGGGATCACAGCAGACATCCAAAACCATGTTGATAGATGTGTCATCTGTGCTATGTACAATGTAGGAAAGCACAACGGGGGGGGGGGTATTGACTCCTATGAACACTGATACCCTGGGAAAGGATATAGGCACACCTCAGGAGAAACACAGTAACCAGAAAATCCACTTCTCCAGAAAAGTAACAAAACAAATGTACCAAAATTAAGAAAACAAACAGAGGTTTCATAATCATTAACATTCCCAAAACTCTGGGTGAATTGAAAGTGCTATAGAACCTTATAGGAAGGATTAAAAATGACTACTGAATATGGAAATTATTGAGAAAATCATCTACCCAACTATCTGACTAAGATGCAAAATTCTCCCCAGGAGTGTGGACTAGCTCTTCAAGAGTTAATGTCAAGTCAACCAATGAAGTTGCAAGGAGAGGTGATGCCTTATGGAATAAAAATTGAGAAGACAAAATTGAAGGAGCAACTCCAAGACCAACTCAGTTGGCCAAAGGGAATAATCCGAGAAGCTGGGCAAGCCCACAGTTCAGAGCATTGCAAACAAAATGAGATCTGTGAAAGAGGGAGGTACAACTGGAAAAAGGAGATTTTGTAATGGTTTGCCAGTTTAGCAGGAAAAAGCAAAATGGGGCCTAAATTAAGTAGAACGATTACTGGCAGTGCAAGATTAGCTGTATAAGAATCAACTGCCAAAAAAGTGGTTAAAAATCTAAAAATGTGTAAAAACTTTAAACTGAAGAAAAAATAAACATATTATTTTTTTTCTTTATATAGGGGACAATTATACAGATAAATCTAAGAATCTGGTCCTCACGTTTTTCAGACACACAAAAAAGGAAATTCTTATAGAAGAGGATCATGATAAATCTTCATATCCATAGTCATAGTAGTTCATCAAAGATACAGATTAATCCCAGGGACTTTAGTGTTGAACCTGTGTTGAGATACATCAGGATGGTAAGAGGGGGTATTCCATTTTCCCTTCATGAGATGATACACCTTGTAGAAAAGGACTGGATTTAAAGAAATAACTCTTTTAATGAAACAATGACTCATCCTTTCTTAAGACTTGCACATGAAAATAAATGTTACTGCTGATATTTGCTTACAAGGAGAGGGAAAATAACCACCAGTTCACTGAAATAGCTCTTGCACTGCTATATATGGGACTATTAACACATCTGAACAATGTTAAGAACACTCTAACAATGACAACTGCAGTGCATTTAGAGAAGTTAGAACTAAGCACTGGTTGAAGTGGATGGTTTTAGTGTGCAAGTTTATTTTATATATGTGGGAAAAGATCTTATCAATAGCTCATTGAAGGTTGGAGTGGACTGTGTTATTTAAGACATGTAAATCTATCAATTGGGCATGCTCCTACCTTGCCTAGTTACAACATTAAGAATGTTATACTTAAATTACACATTTACAATGGATGTAGGAGATGATCCCCTGGATTCAGCAAGCAGCAATGCAGGAATACGTTATTCCTGCATGGAAGGGACCATTTCTGTTCAGTAAGGCAACGTGCACTGCCATGCTCTAAAACAGACACTGTTCCATTTATGAGTGCAAAGGGTCTGTCTGAGAGCAAAGCTCTCACAATATACATGCCCTCTGCACTCCAGAATTGTCTTTTGGAAATTTAAAATGAGTGAGAATGCTCATAACACCTCCAACCCATCAGGATAAGAAATCTGATCCAAGCCATAAGGGACAATCATCCCTATCAAGGCAAAAGTTGATAGAATAACACACTGCATAAGCACATAGTGCACACCTTCTAACCCATCAGAGTAAGGAATGTGGACAAAGCCAAAAGGGACAATCGTTCCACAAAGCAGAAAATTGATAGAATAACAGGTTCAGCATTATCAGGGATATTCTGAAGGGTAAAAACCAAATAAATCACCGAAAGCAACCAAATGGAGAACGAGCTGAAGTGGAAGTTTATTCAAACCAAACGTCCAGAAATACGTGCTGTGATAAACGCTGCACAGTAAAATTGGCATTTTCGTAAAAACTTCATCAGATACATACACTAAATAAATTTTCACTTCGGCTCGCTCTCCATTTGGTTGCTTTCAGTGATTTATTTGGTTTGTAGTCACTTATTCACTGATATTCTGAAGGGTACAAATAAAAAAACACAACAAATATCTTTTTTAAACATGCAATAAAGTTTAAGAGTAGCTGCACGGGCGTGCCCATTGCTTACCTACGCTTAATCCAGCTTAAACAGAACAAGAAGTTAGATAGCAAGAGACATCCAATATAAGCAGTACTGCAACAGTGTCGTGGTTAGAGCATGTGCTTTTTAAGCAACCATTCCCAGTTTAATCCCCACTGTTAGCAATTTGCATTTTACATGTGAAAGCAGTACATAAACATTTTTTTTTATAATTAGCTACTAAATAACATATCTTTGTTAAGTACTGTAGTAGGTTCAGATGTGAGGTGTCAGTTTAATACAGTTGTGAAACCCCTATATAAACCCAAGTGCCCCATACAGTATAGTCACACATGAATAAATGTAATGAAAGCACATTGGGGATGTCAGGGACAGTAAATACATTTATAATATGTAATGAATGATGACTGAATCTCATATAGCAGATAGTTTATAAAATAAAAAATAAGCAATGCTAAGCATTGCACAGATCTGCTTACCAGATGTAAGCATTGCGTAAATATGACTGCTAAGCAATGAGTAGCCTAGCTAAGTGGATTTGCCCACCTGTCCCTTTAAGCATTGCCAACCTTAGCTAAGCAGGTTTGCCCATAGCTCAGTTTAGCTCAGCATACTCAGAACCATTCAGTCACAGCAAAGGGCAGGAAACTGGCTGTATTTAAACCCCACAGGTGGGGATACAGCTCATAACTGGTTGCAGCTTCCCACTGTAGGTAGTATGGCAGGTGTTGGCAAGGGCATGCACTTCCAGACACAGTGCTGGGGCATACAGGAGTCCAATGTCATGGTAGGACTCCTGGTAAATAATCATGATGAGAGACTGCTGCAGGGCCAGTACCACGGCTCCCAATATAAAGTGGAAGCATGGGACCATCTCACCCATGATCTCACCAGTGCCACTGGTTTCCCTCAGACTGGTGGGCAGATCTGGCACCTCTATAGTGACTTGAAGTAGAGGAAGAGGGAGATCTTGGATGAGTGGGTCAAAGAAGCAAGGCAGAGGGATGATGTCCCAGCAGTGTGTAAGTATTCATATCAATAACTGTTTAGCAAAGTCCAGCCTGTGTATGTGATGGATAGGTATGGCTAAATATTTCTCTATTCCCTTTATAGCTGCAGCTGAGCGGGCTGTAAATTAGGAAGCCCATGCCAGTAGGCTGCAAAGGCTGCATCATGAGGCTGGTGAGTAATAATCCTGCTTGTAGTAGTCATACCAAATAAATATAAAGTAGTAGAAAGTCACCTGGCAGTATAAAAACAATGTATGGGTTGTACTGAATAAACCAGACAATATGACAGTAGTAGTCCCATATAGGTGATATTTCAATAAAACTGTAACTGCCTGGCAATAAAGTTCTAAATCCTGGACTGGTTGTGTTTACTCTAGTATTGTATGGCATTTAGTGTTGCAGTCTCTGAATAGTAATGTTGTGTTAACCACTGTTACCCACATTGTGCTACATAAAAATATGTCTAGGAAAGTCTGTATAAGACTGTTGTAAGTACAAGGTCTGATTGTACAACCAAGAGAGACTTAGACAGAAAACACTGAAGAAACAGAGAGCATTTTCTAAATAGTTCACTCTGATGAAACTCAAATTGTTGTATGTTTAGCACACGCAGCCATGGTTCGAATTCTGGGAGTGGTAGTAAGCTGTATGCATAATCATACCTCTTAAATGTACAGATTTTTGCAGAATGTCCAGATAATTGGCTCATATTTTTGGCATGTTCCTTTGTTTCCCTGGCAAATCACTGGGATGATCTCAGAATTGTACTCACCAAATAATGACATACATTTGATTTTCACACCACAAATCCTTCAGAAAATGTATATTAAGGGTGTGGCCAATGATGAACACAGGATAGCAGCAGATTTCTTCAGCTCCACCAATTTCACAGCACTGACAGGAAATAATTACTTTAAAAATTAATTTATGAAGTAATTTTCTTTCTAAATATGTTTGGAATATCAGTTTCTTGAATAATATCTAAAAAAGAAAGAAAATTTCAATAATATTCCTGTCAGAAAACACTTTGGAAATTTCTCTGTCAGCTTCTCTGTTTGAAATGAGTTCCAGTAAGACAAATTCTCAAGATTCCAGCATCAAGAAAGAGCTTCAGTCTCTGATATCTACAATTCAGCAACTTACTACCAAAATGGACAAACTGGATACTAAAATTGATAACTTCATAGAAAAACTACAAAACAAATAGATTTGTTACATCTAGACTTGCAACAACAGAAGACTCAGATTACAGGCATAGAAGAGACTGTTAATGACATGGAGAATAGAATCCAGGAAGAAGAAATTAACATTGAGTTTTTGCTGAAGCAGAACACACATCTACAAACTAAACTTGATGACCTGGAAAATAGATCTAGGCGCAATAATATTAGGATTTTTGGACTGCCAGAAAATATAGAAGGTAACAATATTACTTCTTTTTTAAATACATGGCTTCCCAAAACTTTAGACTTGCCAGAAGCATTTTCTTTTGGTATTGAAAGAGCCCATAGATCCATATCTAATTTTAACTCTAACAAAAAGTATCCTAGATCAGTTATAGTTAGATTTATATCATCCTATGACAAAGAGATGGTACTTAAATCTGCATGGGCTAAAGCACCTGTTAAAATTAATGAGGCAACTGTGTGTTTTGACAATGACTATTCTTCCTTGGTAATAACTAAAAGAAAAGTTTTTCTGCCATTAATAAGAGAGCTTAAGAAAGCACAGTTTAAAACCTACCTTCTGTTTCCTGCCACACTAAAAATCTTTCTACCTGATGGCCCTAGAATTTTTGAAGACTTAGACTCTGCATTATTGTATATTAAAAAAAATAAGATTTTGGATAAAATAGAGGAAATGGAATGGGCTAGTCCTTCATTAAAGAGGTTGGCAACAGAAGCTTCTTGGAGGTCTTCAGAGAAGAAAAAAAGACTAAAAAACAAATGACTTGTTCTATGTTTTTTCTTTTTTTTCTCTCTCTCTCTTTTTTCTTCACTATTAATCTCTTTAAATACAGTTACTGCATCTCCAGAAAGCCACAAATATTCTGAAAAAGATTTAATCAAAGTTATTTTCTGTGTACAAAGAACTGTTTTTGTTTCATAAATAGTCAAAATATCTGAGGAACAAATAACAAGCTATCAATCAACTTGTTTCTCTTTGTGATAACAAGACCCAAGGTTAGTAATTTGATACATTTTTTTTCTCTCTTCTTGTTTTAAATAATGACCTTCTTTCTAGATTATGCATTCAGTAAAGGATGGGGGAGGGCAGGGAGAGAAGTATGATGAAAATATGATAAGTGGAATAATAACTTATTAGTTTTTTTAAAAAAAAGTATATATGCTGTTTAAATACTGTTGCTAATTATTTTGCCATGATTCTATTGCTTATACTTGTTTACAAATAATCTGTCATGATTTAATTACTAATAATTAGAACTAAAATAGTAGTAAATAATATGTTTCATATCTATCTTTATTAATATAAACAGCAAGTAATATTTCACTGTAGATACTTTTTATAGCTTCCTTTTTTATTTTTTCTCTTTCTTCTCTCACTCTTTTTATTTTCTACTCTCTTTCTTTTCTTTTCTCTCTCTTTCTTTTTCTTTCATATAAGTACATTTACATGCTTTTGATAATACTGATACATGTATATAATAAGATTTGTATAAAAAATTGAATTGGGGCATAAAAAATTAGTTGTATTATATATTAATAACTGTGGGCTTAGTTTCACTGTCATAGAGACTGTAATAACTTGTAAAATACTTTGCGAAGGTTTTACTCTGTTTAGTTTCATTGGTATTGCTAAATGAATGTCAGTCACTTGCATTTATTAAAATTCCCACCAGAATGTTAAGGGAGACAATTTGGGATGTGGGTTACCTCGTGAATAGTGTCCTCGAGTTGTTTTAAAAGATTCAACACTCAGAATACATGCAGAGAAGCTGAATGCAGTCATTTTGAACTTTGACCCCTGAATTCACACTGACACATCGCAGATTCAAGAAGAACACTCTACCAGGAAGTAGAACTGCTGCAAATGCGACTCTGCGATGAAAAATGAACTCTATAACATTTAAATGTGAGTTATTTTTTATAACTACTTACTTATTTATGTTATAATTTATACAATATGAAAGTTATAATGATTTTAAATGATTCAGTATCCCATAGTAAGCAAGTATGATATTTTAGAAGGCATAGAAAGTAAAACATATATACACATGTTTTTGAAAGTTTACATGACTGCAACATATTAATGTATGTAAATACTTATGATTTAAACATATATAATACTACAATTCATTTGACTTATCTAACTGACAAGCATAAATATCATTATGATTTTATCTTAGAAGAAGTTGTCATGTGACATATTTTAAAGCAGCAGTTCAGATATATATAATACAGATGGCTTTCTTCACAATGATTTAAGTATATCTGGGAATTTACATAGCTATGCAGTATGATTTGTAACCATATTTATGAACATAAATATTTTATTTAACTGGCAATAATAAGTATGAGAAGAAAGCTTTGATGCAAGTAATTTAAAGTCTTTTAGAAGCTGTTAACTGCATTTCTATGACAGAAAATAGGAATATCCTAATATATGTAATGTCTGAACCATAATAGCCTAAGTTATTGACTCTAAATGAACATAAGAACTTATTTTTACAAACTTTGAATAAATTAATATGTAGATATGCCCCTTTTTTTTTTCTCTCTCTCCCTCTCTCATCTTTTCTTTCTCTCTCTCTCGGTTCCCAATATCAAGTTTATTTGAATGCTATTTGATTATAAATGTATTATACTAAATAGATGTACATAGTAGTATGAATTGTTTCTAAAAGTTCCTATTTGTTTATATGATGCTGATTTATCAAATGTTTAGCTTTGTCTTACTAGATAATCTAATTGAAAGAGGTTAACTTTAGTTAATAATAACCAGTATTAAATTGATAAGGTGGCAGCTGAGGTACTGCTGCTTAGGGTAGGAGGTTAACTTGAGTGGTATGTGCTACTCAAAGTTGGAGTTTTTAACTCCAGGCTGGGTGCAAGGTTTAATCCTTATATTATTTTCTTCTGTTTACTGTTGCTTGTATATAGTTCTGACATCCGCAATACATTTTATAAACTCATTGTCACTACAAACAAAAATGAAGCTTATACAAAATCCCATAAGAGTTTCAATAAATACAGCTATATTTAAAGGTACACCTAAAGGAGGAGGTATAACATTACTTATTTTGTTAATTGTTATTCTGATTATAAGTTTTATATGTTTAAAAAATGCCAAATGACTTCTCTAAAAGGAATTTCTTTAAACATTAATGGACTGAATAATCCATGTAAAAGGGCAAGCTTAATGAGATACATTAATTTACATAAGGCCAACTTAGTATTCCTTCAAGAAACACATCTCCTGAAAAGGATATTGATAAATTAGCCACTAATAAATATACAGTATTAGTTAGTTCAGAGCACACTCAGAAAAAAAGAGGAGTGGCTATTTTATGGAATAAAAGTATGCCCATACCTAAAACTATTAAGTCTTATGAAGATGATAAAGGAATGTTTTGTATGGTTACAATACAAATTAATGGAAAGACATATACATTAATCAATGTATATTGGATACCTGGAATTGGTATTAATACAGTGAAATACCATCTTAATAAGATCATATCATTCTCTATAGGAGATATTATTTTAGCAGGTGACTTTAATTGTATCCTACATGAAAAAGATACTACTACTATAGGAAAAAGGAAAATTACATCTAATGCAAAACATTTAAAGGGTTTTGTTAATTCATATCATTTGAATGATATTAATAATCAGAAAGACTCAAAATCATTACCATACACCTTTTTTTCTAACAGATATAAAACGCATTCAAAAATAGATCTTTATTTCTAACCAGATGGTAACAGAATTAATTAATTCTAAAATCATTGTGTGTCCTATATCAGATCATAATTCAATTGTCTTTGAGTTCATGATAAAAAGTACTTACAATGTTCAGATCAAAAGGATACCAGCATACTTAACTCAACTAAAAGACTATAAAGATTATATGCTTTCAGAAGTGCAACATTTTTTAGACATAAATAATACTCCTGAAGTCTCCATTGTTTATGTTTGGGATGCTTTAAAATCATATCTATATGGACAAAGTATCAGATGGTATAATAATAAAAGGAAATCTTGGGATAAGGAATTATTAGATATTCAAAGTAAATTAGACTCTTATAAGCATAATAATAAAGAAAATATTCTGGACAAAAAAGTCATTGAAGAAATAAACAAACTAAATGAGAAATACAAAGAAATTTTAACTCATAAAGTTAAAATAACTTTAGAGAAATACAAGTTTGTGTCTTACTCAATAAGTCCCAAATACTTACATAGACTTAAAAATAAAACAAAAAGGTTGAATAAGCAAAATCATATCAAAGAAATTTTCTCTCTAAGAAAAAGAAGAATGTTTCTAGTCTACCAGAAATATTAGATGAATTTAGAAATCACTTTCACAAAATTAATCATAATAACATTAACATGGAACCCAAAGATAAAATAAAGAAATTTATAACTACAAACATGAATAAAAAACTTAATAAACAACAAACTAAACTATTGGATAAAAATATTTCATATACAGAGGTTGTTACACAAATAAACAAGCTTAAATCAAACAAAGCACCAGGTAATGATGGTATTATACCAGAGATATATAAAATTCTTTCTAAAAGTACATACTCATTAATACATAAGGTTTTTATTTTGGCCCAAAATGAGTTAATAACTCCCCCATCTTGGCAATACACATTTATTTCGTCAATTTTAAAACCCAATAAAGATCCAACTAGATGCACTTCATATAGATCTATTTCATTACTTAATGTTGATTATAAAATGTTTATGAGTATTTTTGCTGATAGATTGAAGACAATCATCCCAGGCATTATAGATATACATCAGACAGGCTTCATTGTAAATAGAAATACTTTTGATAATATAAGGAGAACTCTAACATTAATTGATTTTGCAAATAGGAGAAAGAATAATTTAACACTTATTAGTCTCGACATAAGTTCAGCATTTGATTCAGTAAGTTGGGACTACTTGTTTATCTTACTGAAGTGCACACACTTTTCAGATGCATTTGTAAACCTAATTGAACATTTATATAAAGGAGCATTGGCTTACATTAAGATAGGAACATATGTCTCACAAAAAATACCCATTTTAAAAGGTACAAAACAAGGGTGTCCACTCTCTCCATTATTATTTACTTTAATAATGGAGCCTTGGGCCAATCTGATCAGAAACAGTACTGATATAGAAGGATTTGATATAGATGAAAATACAACATCTAAAATTCAACTTTTTGCAGATGATGTTCTAATTACATCAACAGGATCTAATTCTTCTATGCAGTCCCTATTTGATAAAATGATGAAATTTAAAAATATTTCTGGTTTAATATTCAATGAAGAAAAAACTAAAATATTACCTATATATACACAAAAAAATGTCCTCATTAGTGATTTTAGTAAATATATACCCAATTCAGGTCAGATAACTTAGGTATAATATTAACTAAGGATATCAAATCTATTATACATAATAATTATAATACTTGTCTTCTTAATATACAAAATATTTTCAATAGCTGGAATAATATGTTTTTTACTATGGAAGAGAGACTTACAATTATTAAAATGATAATATTCCCTAAGATATTATACTTAATACAATCAATAATACTCCCACCTACAAAAATAATTATCAAGAAATTGAATACACTAATGTTAAATTTCTTATGGGCACCTAATAGACCTAGGATTGCATTAAAGAAACATACTAATAGCTGGTCTCAAGGGGGCATTTCTTTTCCAGACTTTAACTTATATACTATCTCTTCTATTATAAAAGTTATTACTTTGTTAATAGATCAGTCATATGTTGCAAAATGGAAAGATTACTGGGAACTAATTAGTATTCACTTCATGAAAATCTCTTTAACACATAAAAATATGATTGTAAATAACTCCATGTTATGGTTACTAAAAGAATTTTGTACTTCACCTATTACACCAAAATATATAGTTAGTTATCCATTAAACATTATTATTAGTTATCGTAATTTTATATTCATGCATCCTAAGTATAAGGAATGGAATTTTATTCTATTCCCTATAATGTATACACAAGGTATGCTTTTGTCATCCACTTCTGAAAGAACTCATTTAGTCACAGAAAATGATCTAAAGTACTGGTATCAGTTGCTATCTGATAATAAAGTTAAAAATTTAGACTTCTTAAAACAAGAATTTGATCTGAGAGAAACTTGTTGGTTAGAAGTTCAAACCTTTAGACAACATTTTATTAATAAAATTGATTTAATGTCTATAACAGTTAAAGAATCTATTCCAATACTGATTGATTACTTGATATTAAATTTACAACATAAAGTTTCTGATAAAGGTAAGCTTTCATACATACATAAAATGATCAGAGAAGAAATGTATTACAGTGTAGACACCTATTGGAATTATTTCACTTCCATTAATGGTGAATCACCAAATCAACAAGATAAACAATATATATTGGAATCTGCTTATAAAACTACTTCTTCCATTATTTGGAGACTTTTTACTTGGAAATTTTTACATAGATCCTTTTATACACCTTTGACGATGAATAAAAAAAATAATAAAGACAATTTATGTAAAAGATGTAATGTAGAAACTAATGCTGATTGGGCACATATGTTTTATGACTGTATAAAATTGAAAGAATATTGGAAGTCAATCAATGATTTTTTGCAGGCTCATTATACAGATAATTTCATTATTTCTAAATCTCTTATATTATTCAACACTCCTGTTCCTCAAAGTGTTAAAAAGGTTAAGCTTCCCTTGTTATGGTCTATTCTAGCAGTGGCTAGAAAAATAATAACCAGAAATTGGATTTCAGATACTCCTCCTTCGTTTAATGAATTTAAAAATGTTATGACTGTAGTGTGCCATATGGAATTGATGACAATAAAATCAAAAACTACTAGAAAAACATCTTACTATATTATATGGGATACTTTACAAAATCTGTTAAAAAAAATCTTAGCTTCAATAGCATGGTATTTTAGTTTAATTGATTTGATTGTAGTGGATGTCTTTGTAAATACTTTGGTTATGTTATTGAATGTTATAACCATTTCTATTTTAATTACTTGTATAAAATTGTTATGATATTTATTTTGTATGTTAAAAACAATAAACTTGTTTAAAAAAAAAAGAAAATGTATATTAAAACAAATCCTGTTACTCTAGCAACTCTCCAAGTTTATAAGAGCAATATTCAAAATATGTCCCTATGTGTACCCCCATGTTGTCAAGCTCTGTCCAGAGTGTGTGCATTAAGAGATTGAGAGGTATGTGCATAATATTAACTAGGAATCTGGGAATATGTGTAGAAACAGTCAGGTAGTGTTAACAAACATTCCCTCCACAAGACTACCAGGTAAGAAAAGTAGAATTTAGCTATAAGAGAGTTGAAATATACACTGTGTACAAACATACCACTGCCCAAACCAAGGCCATAGGGTATTGTAGTAATACCTGCAAAGTAATGATTAGAGCAATGGTCATTAAAGCTGTGAGTACTGCAAGGAT